>NC_136812.1:4040528-4193028 GCF_951216825.1 Electrona antarctica | reverse complement strand
GCGACTCTATGCCCAGGAGGGTGGGCAGCTTCTACAGAGGTAAGAACAATGACTCTATGAGGGTGGGCAGCTTCTACAGAGGTAAGAACAGCGACTCTATGCCCAGGAGGGTGGGCAGCTTCTACAGAGGTAAGAACAGCGACTCTATGCCCAGGAGGGTGGGCAGCTTCTACAGAGGTAAGAACAGTGACTCCATGCCCAGGAGGGTGGGCAGCTTCTACAGAGGTAAGAACATACAGTGACTCTATGCCCAGGAGGGTGGGCAGCTTCTACAGAGGTATAAGAACAGTGACTCCATGCCCAGGAGGGTGGGCAGCTTCTACAGAGGTATAAGAACAGTGACTCCATGCCCAGGAGGGTGGGCAGCTTCTACAGAGGTAAGAACATACAGTGACTCTATGCCCAGGAGGGTGGGCAGCTTCTACAGAGGTATAAGAACAGTGACTCTATGCCCAGGAGGGTGGGCAGCTTCTACAGAGGTATAAGAACAGTGACTCCATGCCCAGGAGGGTGGGCAGCTTCTACAGAGGTAAGAACAGTGACTCTATGAGGGTGGGCAGCTTCTACAGAGGTAAGAACAGTGACTCCATGCCCAGGAGGGTGGGCAGCTTCTACAGAGGTAA
Organism: Electrona antarctica; assembly: GCF_951216825.1. NCBI lineage: Eukaryota > Metazoa > Chordata > Actinopteri > Myctophiformes > Myctophidae > Electrona > Electrona antarctica. The sequence continues at coordinate 4,192,405 of NC_136812.1, read as the reverse complement.
GAACAATGACTCTATGAGGGTGGGCAGCTTCTACAGAGGTAAGAACAGTGACTCCATGCCCAGGAGGGTGGGCAGCTTCTACAGAGGTAAGAACATACAGTGACTCCATGCCCAGGAGGGTGGACAGCTTCTACAGAGGTAAGAACAGTGACTCCATGCCCAGGAGGGTGGGCAGCTTCTACAGAGGTAAGAACATACAGTGACTCCATGCCCAGGAGGGTGGGCAGCTTCTACAGAGGTAAGAACATACAGTGACTCCATGCCCAGGAGGGTGGGCAGCTTCTACAGAGGTAAGAACATTCAGTGACTCTATGCCCAGGAGGGTGGGCAGCTTCTACAGAGGTATAAGAACAGTGACTCCATGCCCAGGAGGGTGGGCAGCTTCTACAGAGGTATAAGAACAGTGACTCCATGCCCAGGAGGGTGGGCAGCTTCTACAGAGGTATAAGAACAGTGACTCTATGCCCAGGAGGGTGGGCAGCTTCTACAGAGGTAAGAACAGTGACTCTATGCCCAGGAGGGTGGGCAGCTTCTACAGAGGTATAAGAACATATGGTGACTCCATGCCCAGGAGGGTGGGCAGCATTTTTCTGTTTGTACACATTTGTATTTTTGAGGGGGGCTAGCCCCTCCTATATACAGCTTTTCTGTCCTGAACTCCTGAACATTTACCATTGATAATGAAAGGAGAATTTACGTCATATGTGTCTGAGCAAATAGACATGTTACGTCATGATGATGTACGATGATAAGAGGGCCCCTTACTTCACACGGGTGTGATTTTTCCTTTTTTTAGGGGCACTATCCCCTCCTTTTCCCAGCTTTGTGTGTTTGTGTGTACCACATTTTAGATGATTTGATTGGCTGAGCACGTATAATGATAATGATAATGAATTTTATTTATATAGCACCTTTTTAAAACAATGTTCCAAAGTGCTGCACAGAGCAGGGTGAAGACAAAACAAAGGAAAAAATACATCAAGTCAAAAAACAAAAACAACAACAAACAAAAGCAAATACAGCAAAATTACAGGAAATACAGTAACAAACTTTAAATATGTACAGTCGCGTAACATTTGGTGTAGAGGTACGTTTTTAATTTAGACTTAAAAACAGGCACGGAGGGTGCTAGCCTTAGCTGTGTCGGCAGTGCATTCCACAACGTAGGTGCACGGGCAGAAAATGCCCGATCACCACGAGTAATTAAATTAGTCCTAGGGACATCAAGGAGGGCCTTATTTGACGATCTAAGGGTGCGATCTGGTTTGTGCGGGGAGAGCATATCAAGGATATATTCAGGGGCCATTCCGTTTAAGGCTTTGTACGTGATAAGAAGAATTGTAAAATCGCACCTGGAGCCCACAGGCAACCAGTGAAGGCCAGCTAATATGGGTGTGATATGGTCTCGTTTTCTCGTGTTTGTGAGTAGTCGGGCGGCAGAGTTCTGTATGAGTTGTAGACGGGAAATTGCTTTTTTGTTAAGGCCGGAGTAAATGGAGTTGCAGTAGTCGAGGCGTGATGAAATGAGGGCGTGAATTGCTTTTTCAAGGTCAGGGGGTGAGAGGAATGATTTAATTTTTGCAATGTTTCTCAACTGAAAATAGCATGATTGCACAACTGTGGTTATTTGTTTATTGAATGATAGGTCGGAGTCAAAGATCACACCCAGGTTGTGGGCTGCAGGTGTGATATTTGTGGACAGGGAACCAAATTGAGGGTGGAGGGAGAGGGTTGAATTAGAAGGGCCAAATAAGATAATTTCAGATTTGGACTGGTTGAGCTGGAGGACATTTTGTGACATCCAGTCCTTGATGTCGGATAGACAGGCTATGAGGCATGATATATGATCTGAACCGGGTTTGAGTGGGATGTATAGCTGAGTATCATCGGCATAGCAGTGAAAGTTGATGTTGTGTGAGCGAATGATGTTACCAATGGGGAGCATGTAGATAGAAAATAGCAGTGGACCTAGAATTGATCCCTGAGGGACCCCACATGTGAAAGGGGCCTGAGTGGAGGAGGCCTCTCCTATGCTGACGGACAGGGTCCGGCCTGAAAGGTACGAGCTGAGCCAGTCCAGTGCCACCACTTTAATACCCACCCAGTGCTCAAGTCTGTGAATTAAAATGGAGTGATCTACCGTGTCAAAAGCGGAGCTAAGATCCAGGAGAAATCCCCGGAGTCAGCAGCAAGGAGTAAATCGTTTGTGACTTTTAAAAGAGTTGTCTCAGTGCTATGGAGGGTGCGGAAACCTGATTGAATTTTTTCAAAAATGCTGTTAAAATTTAAAAATGAAATCAGTTGATTAGAAACAACTTTCTCTAAAACTTTGGATAAAAATGAAAGTTTGGAAATAGGTCTAAAATGATTAAGAACGAGGGGGTCAAGAGATGGTTTCTTCAAGAGGGGCTGTACAACGGCCTTTTTAAGGCTGGAAGGGAAAACGTATGATGATGTATGGCGATAAGAGCGCCCCGTCACACACAATTGATTAGTCTGATTATGTGAGCTCGTCGACTATCTCAGCTGTGTGTTTTATGATTGATTAAATGTATTCTAGTTTTAATGCAGTGTTTCACCCGTCCTTGTGTCTTTGTAACAGTACCGTCTCCACGGCCCGACAACTTCCATGACCCCAGGAACCAGGTCCGAGGCTCCGGTGTGCCTGGGGAGCCGGGCGGCGGCGGCCTGGCCAACCACTCCAAACGACAGTCAGCCTTCGACCCGTGGTACGCATTATTATATTACACACAACCTCAGGGTGTTAGAGGGGCAGGGGCTGAAATCCCATCTAAAGAGGGCACTTTTGGACAGAAATTGCAAATCTACAAGCTCTCAGCGCGTCGAGAGCTTGTAGATTTGCTATTTTCGGGGCGCAACCCAGCACTCTTGTTGAGTGGTGCAAACCACTCCAACAGCCAGCTTTGTCTGTATGTTTGTGTACCTGTGTAATAATAATAATAATAATAAACTTTATTTGTATAGCACCTTTCATACATAAATGCAGCTCAAAGTGCTTCACAGGGCAGGACACAAAAATAGAATACAATAGAATACAAATAGTGTACGTGTCTGTGCACAGGTGAGCATGGTTACCATGGTCACTGACATTACGTCAGACCACAGCTGATCAGGCTATATAAGACCTTGCACCACTCAGTTCACACGGGTGTGATTTTTACCAGCTTTGTCTGTATGTTTGTGTACCTGTGTACGTGTCCGTGCAATGTTTGTGTACCTGTGTACGTGTCCGTGCACAGGTGAGCATGGTTACCATGGTCACTGACATTACGTCAGACCACAGCTGATCAGGCTATATAAGACCTTGCACCACTCAGTTCACACGGGTGTGAATTTTGTTTTACAGACGGGTAAAAGGGGAGGGGCTGAAGACTCCTTTGATGCGATATGTCTATGTGTGCATGTCCCTGCACAACCGGTTCTCGGGCAGTGTATCACAAACGTTGTCATGTCCAGAACCCCCAAATTGATAAGAATTTGCCAGCAGACCCACCAGAGCCTCCTCTTATATCTCTCCTCGTCTCCACTCCAGGCCCGGTCCGGAGGCTGGGGGGGTTATGAACCCACCAGAGCCAGCCAAAGAGAAGGAGAAGCAGGGCTTCTTCAGAGCAATAAAGAAGAAAAAGAAGAAGTCCCAGCAGGTGAGTCAGTGAGCGCTACAGTCTGTATGGAATGTATGTCACACTCAGTGCTACAGTCTATATGTATGGTCGGTACGTCACTCTCAGTGCTCCAGTCTGTATGTATGGTCGGTACGTCACTCTCAGTGCTCCAGTCTGTATGTATGGTCGGTACGTCACTCTCAGTGCTACAGTCTATATGTATGGTCGGTACGTCACTCTCAGTGCTCCAGTCTATATGTATGGTCGGTACGTCACTCTCAGTGCTCCAGTCTGTATGTATGGTCGGTACGTCACTCTCAGTGCTACAGTCTGTATGTATGGTCGGTACGTCACTCTCAGTGCTACAGTCTGTATGTATGGCCGGTACGTCACTCTCAGTGCTACAGTCTGTATGTATGGTCGGCACGTCACTCTCAGTGCTCCAGTCTGTATGTATGGTCGGTACGTCACTCTCAGTGCTCCAGTCTGTATGTATGGTCGGTACGTCACTCTCAGTGCTCCAGTCTATATGTATGGTCGGTACGTCACTCTCAGTGCTCCAGTCTGTATGTATGGTCGGTACGTCACTCTCAGTGCTCCAGTCTGTATGTATGGTCGGTACGTCACTCTCAGTGCTCCAGTCTGTATGCATGGTCGGTACGTCACTCTCAGTGCTCCAGTCTGTATGTATGGTCGGTACGTCACTCTCAGTGCTCCAGTCTATATGTATGGTCGGTACGTCACTCTCAGTGCTCCAGTCTGTATGTATGGTCGGTACGTCACTCTCAGTGCTCCAGTCTATATGTATGGTCGGTACGTCACTCTCAGTGCTCCAGTCTATATGTATGGTCGGTACGTCACTCTCAGTGCTCCAGTCTGTATGTATGGTCGGTACGTCACTCTCAGTGCTCCAGTCTGTATGTATGGTCGGTACGTCACTCTCAGTGCTCCAGTCTGCATGTATGGTCGGTACGTCACTCTCAGTGCTCCAGTCTGTATGCATGGTCGGTACGTCACTCTCAGTGCTCCAGTCTGTATGTATGGTCGGTACGTCACTCTCAGTGCTCCAGTCTGTATGTATGGTCGGTTTGATTGATTGATTGATTGAAGAATTTATTAACAGTTTGCAGAATTACAGTACATTTCAAGCACAAACTCAATACAAAGGCTGTTAACTGTGAGTGGACGACCCAATTAAGCATTACACTTGTTTCCAACAGGGTCCACCATGTTCAAATCATCAAAACATTTAGAGACGTACAAATAGACACTTCTATAGACAGAACAGGAATTCATCAAAAAGGAGGTAAAAAGGGAAAAGAAATATATACAGTGAGGGGAAAAAAGGGGGGGGGGCGGGGGGGGGATTCAGATTTTACGGGGGCCAGTTTCGAATTGCAGCCATCCGTAGGTGCCCTTTGAGAGCGGTTTTGAAGGAGTCAAGGGATTCGCATGTCTTAATGACAGTTGGTAGGGCGTTCCACATTTTGGTGGCATAGGAGCGAAAAGAATTTAGTCCCTTGTTTGTGCCGAATCTGGGTTGTACATGGTTCGTTGCACTCCCTCTGGTGTTGTGGGTGTGGACTTCGTTAACATTAAGGAAGTATCTAGACAGGTACATGGGTATCTTGGTGGTGTATCGAATCTTGTGGACCAGACCCATTGCAAGTTGCTGTACTCTATCGTCGACCCTAAGCCATTCCAGCCTGTCGAAGTGGGCAGGGGTGAGGTGGGTTCGGGGGGCTAGATCAAGTAGGAGCCTGACCAGTTTGTTTTGGGAAGTCTGGAGCCTGGTTTTAAGGGCCTTTGAGGTGCTGTGGTACCAGGAGGTGCATGCATAGTCAAAGAAACCCTGTACAAGGGCTCCTGTTAAGGTCTTCAAGGTGTTTTTGTTGACCAGTGAGGAGATCCTGTAGAGGAATCTTGTTCTATGGTTGACTTTTTTGATTACGTTGGTGGCCATTTTATCACCGGAAAGATTAGCCTCCAGGATGGAACCTAGGTAGGTAATTTCATCTTTACGTGTGATAACATTGTCACCCACTCTAACCAAGAAGCCATTTGCCTTGCTGAGATTACTAATAGAGCCAAAGAGAATGGATTCAGTTTTTCCCAGGTGTAAAGATAGTTTGTTATCAGCAAGCCAGGTGCAGATTCTACCGAGTTCAGAGCTGAGGGCATTTTCAACCTGCAGTTTGTCCCTGTCCGAGACCAGCAGTGCTGAGTCATCTGCGAACAGGAACAAGTTGCAGTCACAGGCTGAAGTCATGTCGTTTACATATATTAGGAACAGTAGAGGCCCTAGTATGCTTCCTTGTGGAACGCCACAGCTCACTGGGAGGGGGGGGGACAGTGTTCCGTTCACTTCCACCATCTGTTCTCTCCCCTCCAGGTAGGATTGCATCCAGCTCACTGATGTGCTATCGAAACCAATTGCTTTTAGCTTGTTAACCAGTATGGAGTGGTTCACGGTGTCAAAAGCCTTTTGGAGGTCCAGCATGACCATGCCGCAGTATTTGCCAGCGTCCACCTCTTGTTTGATGTGGTCGCTCAAATAGAGAAGGCATGTGTCAGTGGAGTGGGATGTTCTGAAGCCAGATTGGAACTCGTACAATAATTTATTAGTGGCAAGATACTTTTCAACCTGTTCATAGACAATTTTTTCCATCACTTTCGAGATGGAACTAAGAATAGAAATAGGGCGGTAGTTGCCGGGGTCTAATTTACTCCCTTTCTTGTGCAAGGGGGTTACTTTGGCCAGTAACGTCACTCTCAGTGCTCCAGTCTATATGTATGGTCGGTATGTCACTCTCAGTGCTACAGTATATATGTATGGCTATGTACGTCACTCTCAGTGCTCCAGTCTGTATGTATGGTCGGTACGTCACTCTCAGTGCTCCAGTCTATATGTATGGTCGGTACGTCACTCTCAGTGCTCCAGTCTATATGTATGGTCGGTACGTCACTCTCAGTGCTACAGTCTATATGTATGGTCGGTACGTCACTCTCAGTGCTACAGTCTATATGTATGGTCGGTACGTCACTCTCAGTGCTACAGTCTATATGTATGGTCGGTACGTCACTCTCAGTGCTCCAGTCTGTATGTATGGTCGGTACGTCACTCTCAGTGCTACCGTCTATATGTATGGTCGGTACGTCACTCTCAGTGCTACAGTCTATATGTATGGTCGGTACGTCACTCTCAGTGCTACAGTCTGTATGTATGGTCGGTACGTCACTCTCAGTGCTCCAGTCTGTATGTATGGTCGGTACGCCACTCTCAGTGCTCCAGTCTGTATGTATGGTCGGTACGTCACTCTCAGTGCTCCAGTCTATATGTATGGTCGGTATGTCACTCTCAGTGCTACAGTCTATATGTATGGCTATGTACGTCACTCTCAGTGCTCCAGTATATATGTATGGTCGGTACGTCACTCTCAGTGCTCCAGTCTATATGTATGGTCGGTATGTCACTCTCAGTGCTCCAGTCTATATGTATGGCTATGTACTTCACTCTCAGTGCTCCAGTCTATATGTATGGTCGGTACGTCACTCTCAGTGCTACAGTCTATATGTATGGCCGGTAAGTCACTCTCAGTGCTACAGTCTATATGCATGGTCGATAGTGATGGTCAGTAAGTCGAGCATGTCTGTATGTCACCACTGTCTGTCACATACTGTACATGTGTGGAACCAAGTGTTACAATCAGAGTTGGCTTTGTTTAAAAAAAATAAAAATAAACAAAGGTCATTTTCTTAATCACATACCAGTGGTTTTCAACCCTTTTCAGATCAATGTCCATTATGTATTCTGCATCTGAGCCACGGACCATCATTTGAGCCACGGACCACCACTTCATGAGATCTCAGACACAAAGCTTTTTGTATTTTGTTGTCGTTGGATAAGATTTTGTCCACAATTCCGTGCTAGGAAAACGTTACAAAATATATCAATTATTCTACATTCTCTAATTGTGTAGACTTCTTGTAAATTAAGTAATGCAGATGTTTAACAATAATTTTACTCTTGAGGCTCACAAGAATGAATGATCTATAAGGGTCCATTTGGTTAACTCTTGATCGTTTAGCTGCATGGGGACCACCTGGAACCCCCTCAAGGACCACTGGTTGAAAACCACTGTCTTATACGAAAAATAAAGAAGCAACCTACAATCTCACAAGTTGCAAATGCATTGTGACGAGTTGTGACTTTTAATGGTCTTTGAGCTTGTAAACCAATCTCCCAGCCATCCCCCCCAAATACAAGCAAATCCAACCCTGGTTGTTGCACTTGTTAAACTGTCAATTTCTGTGTTCCGGTTCCTTGTTGTACCCTTTCAGAGTAGAGGTCTTCACGGGTCCACAATGTCGGCCCACCACTCTAATGAACATGTGAAATTAATTCCTAGATGTTACGGAGATCTGACTGTTTGATCTTTATTTATCTTGAACATAAAAAAAGTACAAATAACAGTACATCAACACAATATCAATCACATCATTTTTTTTTTGTTCAAGAAGGGACAGAGAGAAGCAATGCTTATATTGTCCAGCCCCCTTCTTACCTTTACATATATTGTAAAACAATATATTATAATACAAAACAATGTATATAATAATGATAATAAAAAATAATAAAACCATTTTATTACATACAGTAATTGTAAATCCATTTTATTGAAAGTAATAATTTAACTAAGTAATAATCTATAGTAAAGAATAAAAAGACATCACAGAGTAAAACTAATCCTAGTCAATCAGCTGTTCATAGTTTTGCAGGAGTGACTGCTTATAGCAGTGCTTGAACTGTTTAATATTTTTACACAGTTTAATGTCTATGTCAAGATTATTCCAGAGTGTAACACCATATATTGAAGTGCACTTTTTTTTCAGTGTTGAATGAATAATTGTCTGTTTAAAATTGTGTTTGTTTCTTAAGTCATAATTACCATCTCTCTCCTTAAAAAGTTTTTGAATATTCACAGGTAAACATTTATTCCAGGCTTTAAACATGATTTGTGCAGTTTTAAATTTCACCAAGTCTGGGAATTTAGGAATAAGATTTTAAAAACAGGTTATTGGTATGATCAAGGTATCCTGCTCCATTTATTACCCGTACTGCTCTTTTTTGTAAAGTGCAAATCTTTGTCAAAGTGCTTTTATAGGTATTGCCCCATACTTCTACACAATACGATAGATAAGGGTCCACAAGTGAATTGTACAGAGTGTGTAATGGTTTCCTATCCAGTATATGTCTAGCTTTACCCAATATCCCTATTGTTCTTGCCAGTTTGGAACACACATATTTTATGTGGGATTTCCAGCAGAGTCTGTGGTCAATTAAGACACCCAGAAACTTGATCTCATATACTCTTTCAATCTTTACATCATCTATTTCTAAATTAATTTCTATATCTCTTTTCCGATTTCCAAATATCATAAATTTTGTTTTACTCAGGTTTAGTGATAACTTATTTTTGTCAAACCAATGTTTTAATTTTGATAGCTCAGACTTCAATACTGTTGTGAGCTGGTTTAAATCGTCTCCTGAACAAAAAATATTTGTGTCGTCGGCAAAAACAACTAGTTTTAAAATGTTTGATACCTTAAAAATGTCATTTATATATAGAATGAACAATTTAGGTCCTAATACTGACCCCTGTGGGACACCACAGGTAATGTTTAGGTTCAGAGACTTATAATTTCCCAATTGGACAAATTGTTGTCTATTACTTATGTAACTTTGAAGCCAATCAAGCGCTGTCCCTCTTATACCATACCTCTCCATTTGTCTTACCAACAACCCATGGTCAATCGTGTCAAATGCCTTTTTAAGGTCAATGAACACACCCATTGCATGTTTCTTATTATCAATACAACCTGTAATCTCTTCTACTACCTCCATCAAAGAAAAAGAAAGAAAATGCTCTTCTACCAGAGTAGATAATAGCTCTATGATGCTCCATAATGGAATGTAGCTGCTATGTATATGTAGCAGACAATAATAAACAGTGTTGTACAGAGGTGTTTTTGGGGCGGTTCTGGACAAACCGTAGGTCCGACCGACTCGACGCCGGGCACTGCACCTCCTGCGGTGGTGTGGAACGTGTGTGTCGGATTTGAAGTCGGTGGGGCGAACGGATCTCGAGTTACGTGGATTACACACAGACAGACAGACAGACAGACAGACAGACAGACAGACAGACAGACAGACAGACAGATGATGCATTTATAGATAGATGTGAGTAATTACAATTTCCAATACTTTTACTTCACTACATCTCACATCCAAATATTTTACGTTTTACTCCACTACATGTATTTAAAATGTTTTTTTTGCGGCTTTCGCCTTTATTTTATATTTTTTTATAGAGGGACAGACAGTAGGCTGACAGGAAATGGGGGAGAGAGATGGGGGAGTGACATGCAGTATAAAGGCCGTCGGGACCGGGAGTCGAACCCGCGGCACACTGCCAGACTCGGGCTACCGGCCAAGGTGCCTGGACCGCTGAGCCACGGCCCAGGCCTCAAGGTGCCTGGATCGCTGAGCCACGGCCCAGGCCTCACTACATTTATTTGATTATTATTATTACAAAAAATACATTAACCACTTCACCCCATATACATTTAGACCATTTGAAAATAGCCGATCTACAAGCTCACAGTGCGTCGCGATGAGCTTGTCATCATTTGAAACTTGAAAACTTGACACATTCTATGGATGTATGGAGTATTTCTACATTGAAATATTGATACTTTTACTTAAGTAAAATGTGAGTAATGTGAGTACTTTTCTCACCACTGACAATAGGAGACACTTTGATCCAGTCACTGAACTCAGCATCGCTCAACCTGTTATTTTCCTTCATATATTGCGCTGCAGTAATGCGATCCTAGGTCAGCCTAAATGTCACGACAGCGCTTCATGCTTTTATTTCCTGGCCAGAGCTGAGGTCAGGTCTTCTCGGATCCACTTGGGGATTTCACCCAATGATAAATGGACCTGCTGTAGGACTCGAGGTAATAGAATCTGAACCGAGTGACCCCAAACCTTCTGGGTCTGAGTCATAGCCTGGGCTTTATTTATTTTTGTTCGGGTAGAACCGTGAATAGGGCTGCAAGTATCGATCGATGTTAAATGTTTCGAAATGTGGACCTCTATGGGGACCTACCACGGGTCACGGACCTCTATGGGGACCTACCACGGGTCACGGACAAAGTCAGAGAGAGAAGGATGAGGGTGGCAGGGCACTGCGTCAGGCACCCAGAACTAGAGGCAAGTAAATTGACCCTATGGGAGCCAACCCAGGGCAAAGCCAGGAGGGGAAAGAAGCGTACCATCTATGTAGACGTGCTGCAGCGCGGCAGCTTGGCTGACAACACTGCAGAGCTCAAGAACCTGATGTTGGATAGGAATTTGTGGAGGGCAGCGATCCAGGAATCCCGAGTTGGTGTTGGCTAGACCTCACTCTGGCAGCAACTAACTAAACGTTTCGAAGTCCAAAAATAGGTATTGATCACTAACGGAGTATTATTCTTTTATTAAATGATCGATTATATCGTCTCTCTGTCGAACCCCTATATACACACATAGACTATTACCTTTCAACATTCAAACAGCAAGTAGCAGATTTACAAGCGTTTCAAGCTACTTCCTTGTGATGCTTTTGTGTGGCGCTGTAGTCTGATCAAGGGTTAGCGTTAGCGTTATGGTTTGTGTGGCGCTGTAGTCTGATCAAGGGTTAGCGTTAGCGTTATGGTTTGTGTGGCGCTGTAGTCTGATCAAGGGTTAGCGTTAGCGTTAGGGTTTGTGTGGCGCTGTAGTCTGATCAAGGGTTAGCGTTAGCGTTATGGTTTGTGTGGCGCTGTAGTCTGATCACGGGTTAGCGTTAGCGTTATGGTTTGTGTGGCGCTGTAGTCTGATCAAGGGTTAGCGTTAGCGTTATGGTTTGTGTGGCGCTGTAGTCTGATCAAGGGTTAGCGTTAGCGTTATGGTTTGTGTGGCGCTGTAGTCTGATCAAGGGTTAGCGTTAGCGTTATGGTTTGTGTGGCGCTGTAGTCTGATCACGGGTTAGCGTTAGCGGTATGGTTTGTGTGGCGCTGTAGTCTGATCAAGGGTTAGCGTTAGCGTTATGGTTTGTGTGGCGCTGTAGTCTGATCAAGGGTTAGCGTTAGCGTTATGGTTTGTGTGGCGCTGTAGTCTGATCACGGGTTAGCGTTAGCGTTATGGTTTGTGTGGCGCTGTAGTCTGATCAAGGGTTAGCGTTAGGGTTTGTGTGGCGCTGTAGTATGATCAAGGGTTAGCGTTAGCGTTATGGTTTGTGTGGCGCTGTAGTCTGATCAAGGGTTAGCGTTAGCGTTATGGTTTGTGTGGCGCTGTAGTCTGATCAAGGGTTAGCGTTAGCGTTAGGGTTTGTGTGGCGCTGTAGTCTGATCACGGGTTAGCGTTAGCGTTAGGGTTTGTGTGGCGCTGTAGTCTGATCAAGGGTTAGCGTTAGCGTTATGGTTTGTGTGGCGCTGTAGTCTGATCAAGGGTTAGCGTTAGCGTTATGGTTTGTGTGGCGCTGTAGTCTGATCAAGGGTTAGCGTTAGCGTTATGGTTTGTGTGGCGCTGTAGTCTGATCAAGGGTTAGCGTTAGCGTTATGGTTTGTGTGGCGCTGTAGTCTGATCAAGGGTTAGCGTTAGCGTTATGGTTTGTGTGGCGCTGTAGTCTGATCAAGGGTTAGCGTTAGCGTTATGGTTTGTGTGGCGCTGTAGTCTGATCAAGGGTTAGCGTTAGCGTTATGGTTTGTGTGGCGCTGTAGTCTGATCACGGGTTAGCGTTAGCGTTATGGTTTGTGTGGCGCTGTAGTCTGATCAAGGGTTAGCGTTTAATTTATGAAAGAAACACATAAGAGGTTTCTGCCCGACAACAACGATACAATTGATCTGGTTTAGTCTGATGAACTGACTGTTGCTCCCAAAAGCAGCAGAAAGTAGCAGATCTACAAGCGCCCGACCCGTGAAGACCTCTGTTCCACACTGCTGTTGTCCTGTGTTTAGTCATGTTGCGCTCTGTTGTTCCACACTGCTGTTGTCCTGTGTTTAGTCATGTCGCTCTGTTGTTCCACACTGCTGTTGTCCTGTGTTTAGTCATGTTGCGCTCTGTTCCACACTGCTGTTGTCCTGTGTTTAGTCATGTTGCGCTCTGTTGTTCCACACTGCTGTTGTCCTGTGTTTAGTCATGTTGCTCTCTGTTCCACACTGCTGTTGTCCTGTGTTTAGTCATGTCGCTCTGTTGTTCCACACTGCTGTTGTCCTGTGTTTAGTCATGTTGCGCTCTGTTCCACACTGCTGTTGTCCTGTGTTTAGTCATGTTGCGCTCTGTTGTTCCACACTGCTGTTGTCCTGTGTTTAGTCATGTTGCTCTCTGTTGTTCCACACTGCTGTTGTCCTGTGTTTAGTCATGTTGCTCTCTGTTGTTCCACACTGCTGTTGTCCTGTGTTTAGTCATGTTGCTCTCTGTTGTTCCACACTGCTGTTGTCCTGTGTTTAGTCATGTTGCTCTCTGTTCCACACTGCTGTTGTCCTGTGTTTAGTCATGTTGCGCTCTGTTGTTCCACACTGCTGTTGTCCTGTGTTTAGTCATGTCGCTCTGTTGTTCCACACTGCTGTTGTCCTGTGTTTAGTCATGTCGCTCTGTTGTTCCACACTGCTGTTGTCCTGTGTTTAGTCATGTCGCTCTGTTGTTCCACACTGCTGTTGTCCTGTGTTTAGTCATGTTGCGCTCTGTTCCACACTGCTGTTGTCCTGTGTTTAGTCATGTTGCTCTCTGTTCCACACTGCTGTTGTCCTGTGTTTAGTCATGTCGCTCTGTTGTTCCACACTGCTGTTGTCCTGTGTTTAGTCATGTCGCGCTCTGTTGTTCCACACTGCTGTTGTCCTGTGTTTAGTCATGTCGCTCTGTTGTTCCACACTGCTGTTGTCCTGTGTTTAGTCATGTCGCTCTCTGTTGTTCCACACTGCTGTTGTCCTGTGTTTAGTCATGTCGCTCTGTTGTTCCACACTGCTGTTGTCCTGTGTTTAGTCATGTTGCTCTCTGCTGTTCCACACTGCTGTTGTCCTGTGTTTAGTCATGTTGCGCTCTGTTGTTCCACACTGCTGTTGTCCTGTGTTTAGTCATGTTGCTCTCTGTTCCACACTGCTGTTGTCCTGTGTTTAGTCATGTTGCGCTCTGTTGTTCCACACTGCTGTTGTCCTGTGTTTAGTCATGTCGCTCTGTTGTTCCACACTGCTGTTGTCCTGTGTTTAGTCATGTCGCTCTGTTGTTCCACACTGCTGTTGTCCTGTGTTTAGTCATGTCGCGCTCTGTTGTTCCACACTGCTGTTGTCCTGTGTTTAGTCATGTCGCTCTGTTGTTCCACACTGCTGTTGTCCTGTGTTTAGTCATGTTGCTCTCTGTTCCACACTGCTGTTGTCCTGTGTTTAGTCATGTTGCGCTCTGTTGTTCCACACTGCTGTTGTCCTGTGTTTAGTCATGTTGCGCTCTGTTGTTCCACACTGCTGTTGTCCTGTGTTTAGTCATGTTGCTCTCTGTTGTTCCACACTGCTGTTGTCCTGTGTTTAGTCATGTCGCGCTCTGTTGTTCCACACTGCTGTTGTCCTGTGTTTAGTCATGTTGCTCTGTTGTTCCACACTGCTGTTGTCCTGTGTTTAGTCATGTCGCGCTCTGTTGTTCCACACTGCTGTTGTCCTGTGTTTAGTCATGTCGCTCTGTTGTTCCACACTGCTGTTGTCCTGTGTTTAGTCATGTCGCTCTGTTGTTCCACACTGCTGTTGTCCTGTGTTTAGTCATGTTGCTCTCTGTTGTTCCACACTGCTGTTGTCCTGTGTTTAGTCATGTCGCTCTGTTGTTCCACACTGCTGTTGTCCTGTGTTTAGTCATGTCGCTCTGTTGTTCCACACTGCTGTTGTCCTGTGTTTAGTCATGTCGCTCTGTTGTTCCACACTGCTGTTGTCCTGTGTTTAGTCATGTCGCGCTCTGTTGTTCCACACTGCTGTTGTCCTGTGTTTAGTCATGTCGCTCTGTTGTTCCACACTGCTGTTGTCCTGTGTTTAGTCATGTCGCTCTGTTGTTCCACACTGCTGTTGTCCTGTGTTTAGTCATGTTGCTCTCTGTTGTTCCACACTGCTGTTGTCCTGTGTTTAGTCATGTTGCTCTCTGTTGTTCCACACTGCTGTTGTCCTGTGTTTAGTCATGTTGCTCTCTGTTGTTCCACACTGCTGTTGTCCTGTGTTTAGTCATGTTGCTCTCTGTTCCACACTGCTGTTGTCCTGTGTTTAGTCATGTCGCGCTCTGTTGTTCCACACTGCTGTTGTCCTGTGTTTAGTCATGTCGCTCTGTTGTTCCACACTGCTGTTGTCCTGTGTTTAGTCATGTCGCTCTGTTGTTCCACACTGCTGTTGTCCTGTGTTTAGTCATGTCGCGCTCTGTTCCACACTGCTGTTGTCCTGTGTTTAGTCATGTCGCTCTGTTGTTCCACACTGCTGTTGTCCTGTGTTTAGTCATGTCGCGCTCTGTTGTTCCACACTGCTGTTGTCCTGTGTTTAGTCATGTCGCTCTGTTGTTCCACACTGCTGTTGTCCTGTGTTTAGTCATGTCGCTCTGTTGTTCCACACTGCTGTTGTCCTGTGTTTAGTCATGTTGCTCTCTGTTCCACACTGCTGTTGTCCTGTGTTTAGTCATGTTGCGCTCTGTTGTTCCACACTGCTGTTGTCCTGTGTTTAGTCATGTTGCGCTCTGTTGTTCCACACTGCTGTTGTCCTGTGTTTAGTCATGTCGCTCTCTGTTGTTCCACACTGCTGTTGTCCTGTGTTTAGTCATGTCGCTCTCTGTTGTTCCACACTGCTGTTGTCCTGTGTTTAGTCATGTTGCACTCTGTTGTTCCACACTGCTGTTGTCCTGTGTTTAGTCATGTTGCTCTCTGTTGTTCCACACTGCTGTTGTCCTGTGTTTAGTCATGTTGCTCTGTTGTTCCACACTGCTGTTGTCCTGTGTTTAGTCATGTTGCTCTCTGTTGTTCCACACTGCTGTTGTCCTGTGTTTAGTCATGTTGCTCTCTGTTGTTCCACACTGCTGTTGTCCTGTGTTTAGTCATGTCGCTCTCTGTTCCACACTGCTGTTGTCCTGTGTTTAGTCATGTTGCTCTCTGTTCCACACTGCTGTTGTCCTGTGTTTAGTCATGTTGCTCTCTGTTCCACACTGCTGTTGTCCTGTGTTTAGTCATGTTGCTCTCTGTTGTTCCACACTGCTGTTGTCCTGTGTTTAGTCATGTTGCTCTCTGTTCCACACTGCTGTTGTCCTGTGTTTAGTCATGTTGCTCTCTGTTGTTCCACACTGCTGTTGTCCTGTGTTTAGTCATGTTGCTCTCTGTTGTTCCACACTGCTGTTGTCCTGTGTTTAGTCATGTTGCTCTCTGTTGTTCCACACTGCTGTTGTCCTGTGTTTAGTCATGTCGCTCTCTGTTGTTCCACACTGCTGTTGTCCTGTGTTTAGTCATGTTGCTCTCTGTTGTTCCACACTGCTGTTGTCCTGTGTTTAGTCATGTTGCTCTCTGTTGTTCCACACTGCTGTTGTCCTGTGTTTAGTCATGTTGCTCTCTGTTGTTCCACACTGCTGTTGTCCTGTGTTTAGTCATGTCGCTCTGTTGTTCCACACTGCTGTTGTCCTGTGTTTAGTCATGTTGCTCTCTGTTGTTCCACACTGCTGTTGTCCTGTGTTTAGTCATGTTGCTCTCTGTTGTTCCACACTGCTGTTGTCCTGTGTTTAGTCATGTCGCTCTGTTGTTCCACACTGCTGTTGTCCTGTGTTTAGTCATGTTGCGCTCTGTTGTTCCACACTGCTGTTGTCCTGTGTTTAGTCATGTCGCGCTCTGTTGTTCCACACTGCTGTTGTCCTGTGTTTAGTCATGTTGCGCTCTGTTGTTCCACACTGCTGTTGTCCTGTGTTTAGTCATGTCGCGCTCTGTTGTTCCACACTGCTGTTGTCCTGTGTTTAGTCATGTCGCGCTCTGTTGTTCCACACTGCTGTTGTCCTGTGTTTAGTCATGTTGCTCTCTGTTCCACTGCTGTTGTCCTGTGTTTAGTCATGTTGCGCTCTGTTGTTCCACACTGCTGTTGTCCTGTGTTTAGTCATGTCGCGCTCTGTTGTTCCACACTGCTGTTGTCCTGTGTTTAGTCATGTTGCGCTCTGTTGTTCCACACTGCTGTTGTCCTGTGTTTAGTCATGTCGCGCTCTGTTGTTCCACACTGCTGTTGTCCTGTGTTTAGTCATGTCGCGCTCTGTTGTTCCACACTGCTGTTGTCCTGTGTTTAGTCATGTTGCTCTCTGTTCCACTGCTGTTGTCCTGTGTTTAGTCTGTTTTTCCACCCGCTTCGGGTGTTATCAACCGATAATCACCAATATGCTCCGTTTCAGACCATGCAATGGAGGCCATATGGACATTTCCTACATACTGCCTACCGCAAGTAGGCGACTAGGAAACGCGGAAGTGAAACTACTGCTGTCGAAGCGAAAACATCGTAAAACTGCCGGTTAAGACTGACGTAAGGGTTAGTCGGACAACGAGACCAACGCGACGTCGGACAATAGCTGACAACAACGTCCATGTGTAGGAAGTGTCCATGCTGGCTCCATTGCATGGTCTCGGTAAGGGCTGACGACGACGGCTATTAGATCGTCTGATAACACCCGAAACCGCTAGTGTTCCTGACTTCCTGTGTGCAGTCAGTGAGGTCATGTTGCTCTTGTATTGCAGGTGGAGAACACCAACGGCGGTCCCCCTGTCATCAAGAAATGTCTTTTCCCCCTCTTTAACTCAAAGACTAGCATAAAGCATAGCTCCTCCATGCGGGTTCTCCCCGTGTTGTCCTCTCCCATGGTACAAGACAACGTTTCTACGCTCTCTAAACACACCGCCGCGCCGTCCGTCCGTCCGTCCGTCTGTCGGGTGGAAACCTTGTATGTCCAAAACTCTGTTCCAGGGGATCACGTGACGGGAACGCTCGCCTCCAAAACACATTCGCCCGTACCGCTCGCCCCACCTCAGCCGTTCTTGTATTTTTGTATTCATTTTACTGAGGTTAAGGTTTGGAATAAGGTTAGGTTTAGGCATAGTTTTACTGAGGTTAAGGTTTGGAATAAGGTTAGGTTTAGGCATAGTTTTACTGAGGTTAAGGTTTGGAATAAGGTTAGATTTAGCCATAGTTTTACTGAGGTTATGTTTAGGAATAAGGTTAGGTTTAGACATAGTTTTACTGAGGTTAAGGTTTGGAATAAGGTTAGGTTTAGGCATAGTTTTACTGAGGTTAAGGTTTGGAATAAGGTTTAGACATAGTTTTACTGAGGTTAGGTTTAGGAATAAGGTTAGGTTTAGACATAGTTTTACTGAGGTTAAGGTTTGGAATAAGGTTAGGTTTAGGCATAGTTTTATTGAGGTTAAGGTTTGGAATAAGGTTAGGTTTAGACATAGTTTTACTGAGGTTAAGGTTTGGAATAAGGTTAGGTTTAGACATAGTTTTACTGAGGTTAAGGTTTGGAATAAGGTTTAGACATAGTTTTACTGAGGTTAGGTTTAGGAATAAGGTTAGGTTTAGACATAGTTTTACTGAGGTTAAGGTTTGGAATAAGGTTAGGTTTAGACATAGTTTTACTGAGGTTAAGGTTTAGGAATAAGGTTAGGTTTAGACATAGTTTTACTGAGGTTAGGTTTAGGAATAAGGTTAGGTTTAGACATAGTTTTACTGAGGTTAAGGTTTAGGAATAAGGTTAGGTTTAGACATAGTTTTACTGAGGTTAAGGTTTGGAATAAGGTTAGTTTTAGCCATAGTTTTACTGAGGTTAAGGTTTTGGAATAAGGTTAGGTTTAGACATAGTTTTACTGAGGTTAAGGTTTGGAATAAGGTTAGGTTTAGACATAGTTTTACTGAGCTTAAGGTTTGGAATAAGGTTAGATTTAGGCTTAGTTTTACTGAGGTTAAGGTTTGGAATAATGTTAGATTTAGGCATAGTTTTACTGAGGTTAAGGTTTGGAATAAGGTTAGATTTAGCCATAGTTTTACTGAGGTTAAGGTTTAGGAATAAGGTTAGGTTTAGACATAGTTTTACTGAGGTTAAGGTTAGGAATAAGGTTAGGTTTAGCCATAGTTTTACTGAGGTTAAGGTTTAGGAATAAGGTTAGGTTTAGACATAGTTTTACTGAGGTTATGTTTAGGAATAAGGTTAGGTTTTGGCATAGTTTTACTGAGGTTAAGGTTTAGGAATAAGGTTAGATTTAGGCATAGTTTTACTGAGGTTAAGGTTTAGGAATAAGGTTAGGTTTAGCCATAGTTTTACTGAGGTTAAGGTTTAGGAATAAGGTTCGATTTAGGCATAGTTTTACTGAGGTTAAGGTTTAGAATAAGGTTAGATTTAGACATAGTTTTACTGAGGTTAAGGTTTGGAATAAGGTTAGGTTTAGGCATAGTTTTACTGAGGTTAAGGTTTAGGAATAAGGTTAGGTTTAGGCATAGTTTTACTGAGGTTAAGGTTTGGAATAAGGTTAGGTTTAGCCATAGTTTTACTGAGGTTAAGGTTTGGAATAAGGTTAGATGTAGGCATAGTTTTACTGAGGTTAAGGTTTGGAATAAGGTTAGGTTTAGACATAGTTTTACTGAGGTTAAGGTTTAGAATAAGGTTAGATTTAGACATAGTTTTACTGAGGTTAAGGTTTAGGAATAAGGTTAGGTTTAGACATAGTTTTACTGAGGTTAAGGTTTGGAATAAGGTTAGGTTTAGACATAGTTTTACTGAGGTTAAGGTTTAGAATAAGGTTAGATTTAGACATAGTTTTACTGAGGTTAAGGTTTAGAATAAGGTTAGATTTAGACATAGTTTTACTGAGGTTAAGGTTTGGAATAAGGTTAGGTTTAGACATAGTTTCACTGAGGTTAAGGTTTGGAATAAGGTTAGGTTTAGACATAGCTTTACTGAGGTTAAGGTTTAGAATAAGGTTAGATTTAGACATAGTTTTACTGAGGTTAAGGTTTGGAATAAGGTTAGGTTTAGACATAGTTTTACTGAGGTTAAGGTTTGGAATAAGGTTAGGTTTAGACATAGTTTTACTGAGGTTAAGGTTTGGAATAAGGTTAGATTTAGACATAGTTTTACTGAGGTTAAGGTTTAAGAATAAGGTTAGGTTTAGGCATAGTTTTACTGAGGTTAAGGTTTGGAATAAGGTTAGGTTTAGACATAGTTTTACTGAGGTTAAGGTTTGGAATAAGGTTAGATTTAGGCATAGTTTTACTCAGGTTATGGTTTGGAATAAGGTTAGGTTTAGACATAGTTTTACTGAGGTTAAGGTTTGGAATAAGGTTAGGATTAGGCATAGTTTTACTGAGGTTAAGGTTTGGAATAAGGTTAGATTTAGGCATAGTTTTACTGAGGTTAAGGTTTGGAATAAGGTTAGATTTAGGCAGTTTTACTGAGGTTATGTTTAGGAATAAGGTTAGATTTAGGCATAGTTTTACTGAGGTTAAGGTTTAAGAATAAGGTTAGGTTTAGGCATAGTTTTACTGAGGTTAAGGTTTAGGAATAAGGTTAGGTTTAGACATAGTTTTACTGAGGTTATGGTTTGGAATAAGGTTAGGTTTAGACATAGTTTTACTGAGGTTATGTTTAGGAATAAGGTTAGGTTTAGACATAGTTTTACTGAGGTTAAGGTTTGGAATAAGGTTAGGTTTAGGCATAGTTTTACTGAGGTTAAGGTTTAAGAATAAGGTTAGGTTTAGGCATAGTTTTACTGAGGTTAAGGTTTGGAATAAGGTTAGGTTTAGGCATAGTTTTACTGAGGTTAAGGTTTGGAATAAGGTTAGGTTTAGGCATAGTTTTACTGAGGTTAAGGTTTGGAATAAGGTTAGGTTTAGACATAGCTTTACTGAGGTTAAGGTTTAAGAATAAGGTTAGGTTTAGACATAGTTTTACCAAGGATAAGTTTAGGAATACCTCATGGCGACCATACCTAGGTCGGCCGATTTGACCCAGGGCAAGCGCTCTTGTATTCGATCCAATGTAGTTATTATTTAGTCACAAGTCCGTGTGAATCATTTTCACCGGATTGATATGCATAAAACCCACAGACATTTGTAAAAACAAAAACAAAAAAACAGCAGGTCTACAAGCTTACGAAGCATCACGATGCGACACTTTGTGAGCTTGTAGATTGGCTATTTTCACTATGCTTTTATGGGGCACTGCGGTACGACAAAGTAGAGCATTCATTTATGAAAAGAAAACATTTGAAATATGGAAATACAAGGTTTCTGCCCGTACACCCTGTGCTGTTGCATGTACTAACAACAACCACATTAATTAATCAACGTGTTTTTCATCCAAATCATCTTCCAGGGTGTCTAATAATAATTTCATGGTAAATATGGTGATGTATTAGGATACAGAATTAAACAAGCCAGATCTCTCTCTACACTATTTACTGTGTATAAAATATTTTATTTTACCAATTAGGCTATTTTGTCGTATATCTTATATATCTTATACTTTTCTTTCTCTTTTCTTGTTTGATTTTTATGCTCAAAAGGCTGAAAAGTGGTTAATAGTTTAATACCTTTAATTATACTATAGCTATCTCTCACAACAGAGTGCCTTCCACTCATTCCACGAATATTGTCATATCCAAACATTTTGGATTTATGAGTAATAAATATGGGTCTGGTGAGTGAGTTCTGACTTCAGTACGGGGGATCTTTGAGGATTATTCTGATCAAATGCTACTAATCCCAGCTCCGTGTTTAACAGCATGTCTCGGGTGTATATTAACACATTCTGGGCTGGAACCCCTTTTGGTGTTAGCATTATGTTATGCTTTAGCTATTGGAAAATAGCAGATCTACAAGCTCGTAGCGCGCCACCGAGTGGCACGCTACGAGCTTGTAGGTCTGCTATTTTTGAAAAATCGTAAAAAAATGCGGCACAAATCTTTGAGTATACTGTATATTCTTTCAGAGCGAACGTCAGACCTAAATGGTTTAATGTACTGGGGAAACGAGAGAGCGGCGCCCAGGCTTAGAAAAACAAGTTTGAGGTGCAGAGAGATTAAGATAAAGACTGCATAATACTGTATGCTCCCACGTACTGTAAATTGGAACTAAATCCAGTGTCCCCGAAAGTCTCACGCGTATTCCCTAGCAGATCTACAAGCTCATAGCGTGGCACTCGGTGCCACGCTATGAGCTTGTAGATCTGCTAGGGAATACGCGGTCTGCTAGGTCTGTCCCTCTGAGTGTAGCCTATACTGTACCTCCAGAACCAAAGTCGTACGATTAGTCAACACACGTTACCGCAGTGAAATTTGTTCTCCGCATTTGACCCATCTCTCTTGGAGCGGTGAGTCGCAGCGTGCGCCGCGCTCGGGAATCATTAGTTGATTTGACCCCCCCCGATCCAACCCATTGATGCTGAGTGCCAAGCAGGGACTGACCCCCCAATCCAACCCTTTGATGCTGAGTGCCAAGCAGGGAGGCATTGGGTCCCATTTTTACAGTCTTTGGTATGACCCGGCCGGGGATCGAACCCCCAACCTCCCTGTTTCAGAGCGGACACTCTAACCACAAGGCCACTGTCTGGTGTCACTGCATTACAGCCCCCCCACCCATGGCCCATTTATGGGTCTGAAACCTATCCTGCTTTTGGAGAGTCCTAGACTATCCAATTATAAAAAATAAAATAAATTATGGGTGCTAATTTTAGGAAAAACACAAAAGGTTACTTTGAATACTGGGTAGAGGTTTCTGCTCGACAGGAATAAAAATAAACGGAAGACTGAAACTGCAAAAACCAAACCACACGTTAATGCAGATACGAGGTACATATTAGAGTCGAGGGTTTATATATATATTCTATATTATATTTGTGTCTAATAATTGTCTGTGTTTTGGGGCCAGCAGGCTGCCAGCGAGCCGGCGGATCACGGCCTCATGCAGAAATCGTCCAGGTCGTCGGGGGGGCACCAGAGCGGACGGCACCGGAGCCGCGATAAGAGCCGGGAGCGGGACCAGTCGCGGGACAGGGACCGGGACAACGACTGGCAGCCGGAGAAACTGGCAGAGTCTCACTCTCAGGTACTCCTTAACTCATTTACCGGCAACACTGCCATCTAGTGGCTGAAAAGGAACAGATTGCCACCCATTCACCTCAACGTTGGATCGTCTTAGTTTGAAAACTGTGAGTCAGGAAGTGAAAATCCCGCGAATGGTACTTAATTCACCCAAAACATACATTTTGTAACCGAGGTTCATATTGTTTAGACTAGGGGGGGTGTCCCCAAATTATTTTGGTTACAATTTAATGACATTTAACTCATTTACGGCCTCAGTAAGTAGCCTACATAAATAATCCACCCCTTGCCAGCGATTCTTCTGTTTTCCCTTACCTTTTTAAATTGTCACAGATTATTTGTCTTCATTACGATCGATCCCGCAATCGTTGATAAACACAGAGGTTTTCTCTGTGCTTCCACGATTTATTCTTCAGATCTATAAACTCGCAGCATATCGCGGTGCGATGTGCTGTGAATTTGTAGATCAGCTATTATCCAAAAATCTTGAAGTTTTTTAAATTGAACATTTTGTAACAACACAAACCACTACAAATCTTCTCTTATGGGGGTTCTTGGCACAAGACGGTCCATGTCCATCCTAGAATCTCCTCCCCTCCTTCCTCCTTCCTCCTTCCTCCTCCCTCCTCCCTCCTTCCTCCTACACCTTCCCCTCTCACTCCTCCCTCCTTCCTCCTTCCTCCTTCCTCCTCCCTCCTCCCTCCTTCCTCCTACACCTTCCCCTCTCACTCCTCCCTCCTTCCTCCTACACCTTCCCCTCTCACTCCTCCCCTCCTTCCTCCTACACCTTCCCCTCTCATCCCATCCTAGAATCTCCTCCCTCCTTCCTCCTACACCTTCCCCTCTCACTCCTCCCTCCTTCCTCCTACACCTTCCCCTCTCACTCCTCCCCTCCTTCCTCCTACACCTTCCCCTCTCATCCCATCCTAGAATCTCCTCCCTCCTTCCTCCTTCCTCCTTCCTCCTCCCTCCTCCCTCCTTCCTCCTACACCTTCCCCTCTCACTCCTCCCTCCTTCCTCCTACACCTTCCCCTCTCACTCCTCCCCTCCTTCCTCCTACACCTTCCCCTCTCACTCCTCCCTCCTTCCTCCTACACCTTCCCCTCTCACTCCTCCCTCCTTCCTCCTACACCTTCCCCTCTCACTCCTCCCCTCCTTCCTCCTACACCTTCCCCTCTCATCCCATCCTAGAATCTCCTCCCTCCTTCCTCCTACACCTTCCCCTCTCCTCCCTCCTTCCTCCTACACCTTCCCCTCTCACTCCTCCCTCCTTCCTCCTACACCTTCCCCTCTCACTCCTCCCTCCTTCCTCCTACACCTTCCCCTCTCACTCCTCCCCTCCTTCCTCCTACACCTTCCCCTCTCATCCCATCCTAGAATCTCCTCCCTCCTTCCTCCTACACCTTCCCCTCTCCTCCCTCCTTCCTCCTACACCTTCCCCTCTCACTCCTCCCTCCTTCCTCCTACACCTTCCCCTCTCACTCCTCCCTCCTTCCTCCTACACCTTCCCCTCTCACTCCTCCCTCCTTCCTCCTACACCTTCCCCTCTCACTCCTCCCTCCTTCCTCCTACACCTTCCCCTCTCACTCGCTCCCCTCCTTCCTCCCATAGACATATATACATAGACGCCCCTTCCGGCTCTGAGACGTGTGTCAAAATTGAAGGCACTACTTTCCCGACATTCCTTGCGAAGAATAGCGGAAGCAAAGCGGAAGCTTGTCAAGCTTCCGCGTGCGTAACATAAGTCCCGGAAAAGACGCGCTGTGATTGGCCAGTAGTCACTTGAGTGACAGCGAGAGACATGGAGGATTCACATGAGTGACGTCACTCGGGCAGCGACGCAGTCGCCTTCAGCAAATGCCTTCAGCACTTCTAAATAAGAAAGCTGCGGAGAACTGTTGCTTTGTGTTCACTCTTTTAATGTTTTCTGTTAGTAATCTAATCCCCCCCTGGCTCTGATGTTGTATTGTTAATAACTTTGTTGTTTGTGTTTGTTTGTTTGTCTTGTTTTGTAATGTATATTGTAATGACTGTTATAAAGATTTGTTTAAAAAAAAAAAAGCCTTCAGCACTGCACTTCCGCCTTCATTGGGATACACGTCGCTCCAATGAACTGCCGCGGCAAATGAGGCGTCTATGTATATATGTCTATGCTTCCTCCTACACCTTCCCCTCTCACTCCTCCCCTCCTTCCTCCTACACCTTCCCCTCTCACTCCTCCCCTCCTTCCTCCTACACCTTCCCCTCTCACTCCTCCCTCCTTCCTCCTACACCTTCCCCTCTCACTCCTCCCTCCTTCCTCCTACACCTTCCCCTCTCACTCCTCCCTCCTTCCTCCTACACCTTCCCCTCTCCTCCCTCCTTCCTCCTACACCTTCCCCTCTCACTCCTCCCTCCTTCCTCCTACACCTTCCCCTCTCACTCCTCCCTCCTTCCTCCTACACCTTCCCCTCTCACTCCTCCCCTCCTTCCTCCTACACCTTCCCCTCTCATCCCATCCTAGAATCTCCTCCCTCCTTCCTCCTACACCTTCCCCTCTCCTCCCTCCTTCCTCCTACACCTTCCCCTCTCACTCCTCCCTCCTTCCTCCTACACCTTCCCCTCTCACTCCTCCCTCCTTCCTCCTACACCTTCCCCTCTCACTCCTCCCTCCTTCCTCCTACACCTTCCCCTCTCACTCCTCCCTCCTTCCTCCTACACCTTCCCCTCTCACTCCTCCCTCCTTCCTCCTACACCTTCCCCTCTCACTCGCTCCCCTCCTTCCTCCTACACCTTCCCCTCTCACTCCTCCCCTCCTTCCTCCTACACCTTCCCCTCTCACTCCTCCCCTCCTTCCTCCTACACCTTCCCCTCTCACTCCTCCCTCCTTCCTCCTACACCTTCCCCTCTCACTCCTCCCTCCTTCCTCCTACACCTTCCCCTCTCACTCCTCCCTCCTTCCTCCTACACCTTCCCCTCTCACTCCTCCCCTCCTTCCTCCTACACCTTCCCCTCTCACTCCTCCCTCCTTCCTCCTACACCTTCCCCTCTCACTCCTCCCTCCTTCCTCCTACACCTTCCCCTCTCACTCCTCCCTCCTTCCTCCTACACCTTCCCCTCTCACTCGCTCCCCATCTCCTCCCTCCTTCCTCCTACACCTTCCCCTCTCACTCCTCCCTCCTTCCTCCTACACCTTCCCCTCTCACTCCTCCCTCCTTCCTCCTACACCTTCCCCTCTCACTCGCTCCCCAAATGCAAGTGGAAATCACGCAGAGCTCATTATATTTAAGTGTGAAGGCAGAAACAGCTGAGCCAGCGTTTTACTGCCATGGTGAATGTCGATGTGAAACGCTGCCATGCCCGGCCATGTGCAGATACTGTACTGTACTGTACTGTACTGTATACGCCCTCACAAATATTGAGCTTGGCGCTCTTGGGCATGCCCAGGAGGATTTATTTATGCTGACGTCTGCTGCTGTTCTCAATGACTGACTGGTCAGCTAGGGGACCAACCAGGTGGTCCCTAGGGGACCCCAATGACTGACTGGTCAGCTAGGGGACCAACCAGGTGGTCCCTAGGGGACCCCAATGACTGACTGGTCAGCTAGGGGACCAACCAGGTGGTCCCTAGGGGACCCCGGCCCTTACGGCTCTGTGAAGGAGAATTCACAGAGCAACTATACTTTTATTGTGATAGTCACTGTACTGTACTGTACTGTACTGTACTGTACTGTACTGTACTGTACTGTATGGTACAGTTTTATTGTTAGTTACCGGTATTGTTTTACATTTATTGTTATTGAGTCGCTTTTAGGGGTAATTAGGGGTTCAGCGTCTTGCTCAAGGACACTTCGACACTAACTCTGGGGGAGCCCGGGTTCGAACTGGGAACCTTGCGGTTGCCATCCGGCCACTCTACCCCTGAGCCCTGAGCCGCCCCATTCATCAACATACAGCCCTTACGGCTCTGTGAATGAGAATTACTGTACATTAACCAGAATCACACATGTGTGAACCGGTCACATCCGGTCACTCTACCCCTGAACCACTGACCTCCCGTTGTACTTTTTGGTGGTCACCTTATCACCTAAAACTGGAGTATGACTAGGCCTTTAGGGCCCAATTAGTACATTTTCAGGCCTGTTAAGAACTCTAGCCTGGACCCAAACATCTCTCTCTCTCTCTCTCTCCCTCTCCCTCTCTCTCTCTCTCTCTCTCTCTCTCTCTCTCTCTCTCTCTCTCTCTCCCTCTCCCTCTCCCTCTCTCTCTCTCCCTCTCCCTCTCCCTCTCCCTCTCCCTCTCCCTCTCCCTCTCCCTCTCCCTCTCCCTCTCCCTCTCCCTCTCTCTCTCTCTCTCTCTCTCTCTCCCCCCCAGCCGCTGCGGTCCCTGAGGAAGCTCCTGCACCTCACCTCCTCCTCCTCGTCCTCCAATCAGACGCAGCAGCAGCAGCAGGCCGACATGCGCTTCCAGGCCCACGGGGGCGGCGCCAACGCGGCCTCGGCCAATAAGGGCGGCTTCCACTCAGGACTCAGCACGCCGCAGCTGAAGAGCCGCCAGGCGGCCTACCCGCACCCGGCGCAGCTGGAGGGGGGGGGCACGGGGGGGTGGCACCCGTCGGCCCTGGGCCGCCCCGAGGGCAACCCCTACCCGGAGCAGCTGGGCATCAAGGGGGGAGGAGGAGGGGGAGGAGGAGGGGGAGGGGGCCAAAACGGGCACGGCGGCGGCTTCAGGCGCCCGTCCCGCTCTCGTATGCCAAACCTCAACGACCTGAAAGAGACCGCCCTGTAGGGGTTGTGGTCGTTGTAGTTCTATAGCGCTCCATCCTAACCCTCTCCAGACTTTTCCTTTATTCTCTGTAGTACGACTGTAGTCACGTCCCAAAGAACAAGATGGAGGATACAAGCGGCCGAAGTGAGACGTCAGCCACCGACGGGGGGCTGACGTCTCCCTGAGGGACATAGGGGTGAGACGTTCAGACACCCGGGAGAGACTCGGGAGTAGAGATGCTGCTCGTTCCCGTGGAAAGGAGACAGTGACGGGGGTTCAGGCGTCTGGTGAGGACGCCTCCCGAGCGTCTCCCTCTAGGGAGGTCCTGCACCTCTCACTGGGGAGGAGACCCCACTGGGGAGGAGACCCCACTGGGAGGAGACCCCACTGGGGAGGAGACCCCACTGGGGAGGAGACCCCACTGGGGAGGAGACCCCACTGGGGAGGAGACCCCACTGGGAGGAGACCCCACTGGGGAGGAGACCCCACTGGGGAGGAGACCCCACTGGGAGGAGACCCCACTGGGGAGGAAACCCCCCGGGCAGACCTAGGACCAGAAAGATGGATTATTAAGGATTATTATTATTATATTGTCCACACTGGCCTTGGAACGCCTCGGGATCCCCCGGAGGAGGAAGGGACTAATGTTGCCCCGGGTTAGAGGGAAGTCTGGAGCTCTGGGGCCCCCCGCGACCCCCGGATCCCCCGGAGGAGGAAGGGACTAATGTTGCCCCGGGTTAGAGGGAAGTCTGGAGCTCTGGGGCCCCCCGCGACCCGACTCCGGATAAGCGATCAAAGATGGATGTGTCCCTTTTTTTTTGACGAGCGACACACAGTCACACTACAGAGAATATATTAATGTCCAGAATTAGGGCACAGAAGTGTCGTAGCCAACGCCAAGCCGAGGAGGAGGAGGTGGCTGAGTTTCAGGGTGCTCGTCTTCTGGTGAGTAGTTGATTTGACTTAACACTGGTGTCGGCTCACTGAAAGAGAACTACAAGCACTGGTGTCGGCTCACTGAAAGAGAACTACAAGCAAAATGGCTGCCAAGTGGGGTTCATTCACCACAAGCCCTTCTTCTTCTATACTATTGGTCGAAGCCCGGCCCGGGGGGGCAAAGTTCACCGATATTGAACTACAAGCTTCCAAACGTCGTATACATCGTCGTGCCTCAATGGCAGGCTCCGCCCCTTTGCTCTCATAGGATGGAAGTGAACAGGTGACACTTGTGACACGTACTGTATGTGTGTGTGACCCCCGTGACCTTATTGACCTGTATTAACCCCTCGGTTGTCCAGTAGCTTCAGCACCTCTGTCACATGATGCTACACGTGTACTGCACGTACGCATACACACATACACACACACACACACACACACACACTCGTGTGCGCACGTGCACGGTAACTGGAAGAGTTACGGCACCGGAGAAGTTTGGGCACCTCAATGTTAAATTGGCTAAAATTATATTTAAAAATTATAATTAACATTTTTATATCATTTATAATACTATTTCAACAATTGCTGCACATTGCTACAAAACCTGTGGATTTAGCCAGTCCTTATATGGACATAAACAATCAGTTGGAGGGTATGTTTAGGTCTGACTGTGATGTGCATGTTCAAATTATGCCATTATGCCCAAAGTATACTTTTATTTTGAAAAACTAAATCTCAATTTCACATTGAGGTGCCCAGACAGACACGCACGCACACACGCACGCACGCACACACGCACGCACGCACGTGCGCACGCACGCATGCACGCACGCACGCACGCACGCACGCACGCACGCACGCACACACGCACACACGCACACACGCACACACACGTGCACTCACGAGTGTGTGCACAGTACCAAACCCTCATGGCTCCAAACACTGCTTGACACGATAGACCCTCTCCTTCCATGTCTTAATTTTTTAAAAGCTTCCATGTTTGATAAAAATTTATATTATCTGTATAATTCCTATTATAATTTTTGTTATGAAATATATATATATATAAAGATATCACACATGAAATATGTATATGAATATGTAAGATGTAGATTTAAAGTGCAAGTATTTTTGTTTCTAATCAATAGAGATATATATAGTACACTTTCCTTGCGTAGTAACTTAATTCTTTAAGACTATTGTAAAGCAGTGTGTGCACAGACATAGTGTGTGTTGGGAAACATGCGCTGAGAGCTCTCTCTGCTTGTTCGTACGTTCGGAGCGATCGATGGTCGCCTGGCCGGCGCATCGCCGTTGGAAAATTGTGTGCGCTTTTTTTTTCTTTCCTTTATTTACCCACAATACCCAGGGTAGTAGCTGAGCACAAGTGCTCATTTTCAGCAACGCCCTGCACTTAGAAACACACAGACACACACATTAAAACCTGGGAGCTGACCACCAGTACAACCTCAGTCTGATACTGTTGGCCACTAAGCAGCTCCACTGGAGCTGTTGAGGGTTCAGTGCCTTGCTCAAGGGCACTTCAGCGGTGTTGGGTGAGTGATGACACCAATCACTTCCCGACCCAGATTTTCCCTGCCCGTCCGGGGAATCGAACCGGCCACCACTGCGCGAATGGCGCTGTAGGTGCACTGAGTGCGCGCCCTGACTGGCTCTCTATAGAGGGGATAAAGTGAGTGGCAAATCGAGTGAGTGAGAGCTTAACGTCGTTTAATGCAAACAGACATATGTTTGGATGTACTGTATGGGCTCAGTATAGGCGTTCCCACATCATGTCCAGCCGGGTATGATGATGATTGACTCTATTCAAACTGAAAACGACAACGGTGAAAGAATTACTTGCTAAATGCGTGTTCGGCGAGGCTAAACGTGTCGCCAACTGCCAAACGATGCGAGGCTAAATGTGTGCTAAACGAGGCGTAGCGACTGTGGGTAAATGTCAGGAGCCAGTTTATTGTCTGACAACCGGTGCGTTTATAGGCAGGTGATTTATTACATGGCTCAGTTGAATACTTAATTCCAGACCACTGTCTAAGCACCTGGTCTCGTCAATCTGTGTTGCTTGGTTTTTGCCGTATATCCAACAAAGGAAAGCAGCCACGTAAGCAGACATTTATACAGCCCGACAGTACGCTCAATACGGTTTTTGAGTGGGTCAACCACTCCTATAGACAGCTAGTGTGTCCCTGTGTCCGAGCACGGAAGTAGCATATTGTCACCACCAAGTGTCACTGTTGTGCCTAACACACAGACAGGCCAAGGAGGAGAGCTACAGTACAGTACAGTACAGTACAGTACAGTACAGTACAGTACAGTACAGTACCACTCACTTCCGACGGGTCTGTAGTGAGGAGGTTGTTCAGACGTGTGCTCTCTATAAACTGCAGTCCAAACGTTTTGTCGAGTTGATAAATGATATTTATTCTCACCGTTGTCATAAGTCAGCAAGGAGAAATGAATACATAAATAAACCCCCGCGACCCGACTCCGGATAAGCGGTCAAAGATGGATGTGTCCCTTTTTTTTTGACGAGCGACACACAGTCACACTACAGAGAATATATTAATGTCCAGAATTAGGGCACAGAAGTGTCGTAGCCAACGCCAAGCCGAGGAGGAGGAGGTGGCTGAGTTTCAGGGTGCTCGTCTTCTGGTGAGTAGTTGATTTGACTTAACACTGGTGTCGGCTCACTGAAAGAGAACTACAAGCAACTTAACACTGGTGTCGGCTCACTGAAAGAGAACTACAAGCAAAATGGCTGCCAAGTGGGGTTCATTCACCACAAGCCCTTCTTCTTCTATACTATTGGTCGAAGCCCGGCCCGGGGGGGCAAAGTTCACCGATATTGAACTACAAGCTTCCAAACGTCGTATACATCGTCGTGCCTCAATGGCAGGCAGTACAGTACAGTACAGTACAGTACAGTACAGTACAGTACAGTACAGTACAGTACAGTACAGTACAGTACAGTACAGTACAGTACAGTACAGTTGATAAATGATATTTATTCTCACCGTTGTCCAGTAAAGACATTAATACATAAATAAACCCGTCAAACGTACAGATACACACATAGTCAGACCACAGCTCCTCAAAACACAGTTTAACCCATTCTGGGCGGGAACCCCTTTTGGTGTTAGCATTATTTTATGCTTTAGCTATTGAAAAATAGCAGATCTAGCTACGAGCTTGTAGGGTCTGCTATTTTTGAAAAATCATTAAAATGTGGCGCAAATCATTGAATATATATTTAAACTAAAATATTTGCTTCTGGGGGAGGTCCCTGGAACTACATATTTTGAGATGGGGGTCCGTGGCCCAATAGAGATAATTCTGGGGGTCCTTGACATGAAAAAGGTTGAGCACCACTGACATAGAAACATGTGTTTTTCAGAAAAAATGTAGGATTTAGAAACCTTTTGATCTGCCTGTCATCAGCAACACCTGTGTGTTCAATCAGGGACATTTAATACCCTGGCCTGGGTAACCATGGCAACCAGCTGGGCCTCGCCAAGGTTAATTAATATAACAAAGGTCATGATGGCTCTTACAATATTGACTCATTGTTCAACGATTCCGGTGTTTTCTGAGCCGACCGTATTGCACCGCATTACTCCCTCCACAGGCAAGGCGTGTTGCTTTAGCTCAGTGGTCCTCAACCAGTGGTCCGGGGACCACCAGTGGTCCTTGAGGAGGTTCCAGGTGGTCCCCATGCTCAATGATGAAGAGTCGGTCGGTAACCAAATGGACCCTAATTAGATCTTTAACTCTTGGTACTTTGATCAACGCTCCTAATAGCACCAACATCAATACAGCACGGAACATGCTGTATTGATGTATACACACAAAATATACACAATCGTATTCCAACGATAACTAAATATTCAACGTTTTGGGTCTGAGAGGCTAAATGTCATCAGATGGTGGTCCGTGGCTCAAATGGGTCTGAGAGGCTAAATGTCATCAGATGGTGGTCCGTGGCTCAAATGGGTCTGAGAGGCTAAATGTCATCAGATGGTGGTTCCGTGGCTCAAATGGGTCTGAGAGGCTAAATGTCATCAGATGGTGGTCCGTGGCTCAAATGGGTCTGAGAGGCTAAATGTCATCAGATGGTGGTCCGTGGCTCAAATGGGTCTGAGAGGCTAAATGTCATCAAACGGTGGTCCGTGGCTCAAATGCAGAATAAGTAATGGGCCTTAACTCAGTGCTTTTCAACCAGTGGTCCCTGAGGGGGTTCCAGGTTGTCCCCAGTGGTCCGGGGACCACCAGTGGTCCTTGAGGGGGTTCCAGGTTGTCCCCAGTGGTCCGGGGACCACCAGTGGTCCTTGAGGGGGTTCCAGGTTGTCCCCAGTGGTCCGGGGACCACCAGTGGTCCTTGAGGGGGTTCCAGGTTGTCCCCAGTGTTCCGGGGACCACCAGTGGTCCTTGAGGGGGTTCCAGGTTGTCCCCAGTGGTCCGGGGACCACCAGTGGTCCTTGAGGGGGTTCCAGGACCCTTATTAGATAGATCTTTAACTATTGAGAGTGATTTTACGCTCTCAAGAGTTAAATTATTGTTAAACCTCCCCATTACTTAATTTACAAGAAGTTCTACACAATTAGCGAATGTAGAAGAATTGTTACTTTGATCAACGTTTGCCTGTTGCCTAATGGCACCGACATCAATACAGCATGGATAGAATTGTATTGTATTCCAACGATAACTAAATATTCAAATAATGCAGAATAAATAAATAAATAATGGGCCTTGATGTGAAAAGGGTTGAAAACCCACTTCTTTAACTGACCCAGGGTTTGGGACTGAACGCTGGGGCAGATTCTTCGGCGTGTATTTCCCAACGCACCCCCGTCGCAGTGTGTGTGTGTGTGTGTGTGTGTGTGTGTGTGCGTGTGCGTGTGCGTGTGTGTGTGTGTGTGTGTGTGTGTGTGTGTGTGTGTGTGTGTGTGTGTGTGTGTGTGTGTGTGTGTGGTTACCAGGGAGACGATGGAGTGCTGTCAGGTGTTCGTTGCATTGTGTTCGTTCCATTTAGAAGTGTTCAGTCTTTGTCTAGATGTACTCTGTCATACTGGTATTAAGCCCACCTGCTCAAACCCCCATGATGCACCCAGTACAGTACATGGTCTAAAGTATTTTTACTTAAGTAAAAGTAGCAATAACATTAAAACGTCTGTATTCTAAATGTTGCTCGAGTAAAAAAACTACAGGTCAAATTATTATTATAGTCGCGTAAAAAAGTACAATATTTGTGGCGTAAAAGCATATAAAACAAGTGCTGAAAATGGAAACGGTCGTGCAAATTAAATGTACCTCAATATCGTACTTAAGTAAATGTACTTTAAAGCTACTGTACTTCCCACCACCGCGTGTACATACTGTACGCCACACACACTAGTTAAGTTCATCTCAAACAGTTCGACAGTCAAGCCAAATCTTCCGCAGATTGGCGTTGACAATCACAGAGTAATATGTGCTTGTTATTTATAAGGATAAATAAATAATAGTTTTTTTGTTTTATTTTGTAGTAGTATTTATTTAAACCGTGTTACTGGTTCCATAATAGACATTTTTCCAAATACACTCTGGCCTACACCGCCCTCTGTAGGCCAGATTGAAGCACTGCATTTTTTTTTACCTGTTCTGTTTATTTATAACAACAACTTTAGGCGGGAGTGTCTATAAATAAAGTTAAGCCACTTATGCAAAGTTATGGAATTGATAGTGTTTAATATTTATAACAACTTAAACATAATAAGTATACCTCAGTGATTATTATTACTAGTAGGTCAAGCATAGAATAGAATAGAGCGTTTTGTTGCTTTTAACCCTTTGTATTGCAGGCGTTTGCTTTAGATCGTCTATGTAAGGTTCAACACACAGAAGGTTCAACACTTGAAGAAAAACGTTTCTTAATGTTGAAACTATGATCAATGTTATACGGTCCATTAAAAAGTGAGTTATTTTCACAGACAAAGCTAAATCCTAATCGCTATATTTTGCACAGTTTTTTCGAGCAAACTTGATAGTAAACCAGTTTATTTTATATAGTTCCAATGTTTGTAACTATAGCCCATCATAGGCACCCCGCTTTGTGGCGAGATCAGAGCGTGTCGCTACTCTCCTACTTATTCCACTCGGGATTCTGCTATCGTGGGTGTGTGTGTGCGAGAAATGGGGTTTAAAAGGTCTTAATTATTTCAGAGTAAGGAGGTACCACGTACAGAAAATGATGTCACTACATTCATGCAATTCACAAATATTCCACACACACAAAAAAAGGTACAAGCGATATTTATTTTTCCCACACGTCTATTTTTAAGGTTTTATTTGTTATTGTATTATTATTATTAGTAGTAGTAGAGTAGTATAGATCTGACAGAGTTATTAATATGTGCCACTGAATCTGTGAACAATGTACAGTAATACTTTTAACCACAGTGGGGCGCCAAAACCTCTGTACTCTTATTGTGTCCTGTCTGAGACAAAAGTGCCACGCGAAGTAGCTTATTGGTTCCTTAAAATGATCCCTCGTTAATGAGCCTTATAAATTATGCCTTAATTGGTAACTGCCCTCTGGTATGTATGGAATGCATGTACCAATAAAAAAAACATATTTAAAATGTTTTGATGCTCATATCAACCTTTATTAGGAAGTGTGAAGTTGTTTGTTAACACATTCCAAAGCACTGGACCACACATGGATAAAACAAATGGCATCATTAAATGGCGTTGAGTAATTTCTAAAAATGTATAATATATTCAAGGTGCTTTTCATTTTTAAAATGTAGTTAGTTATAGAGGGCAATTATAGGCTAATAATGCTTTAAGGTGTATAAGACTTATTAGCCAGGAATCCTTTTAATGTTTTAACGTTGCACCTTGAAGAGGCTGTGTCATAGCAATATCGCTATAACTCTGTCTGAACCCCCCTCCGTGTGCGTGTGTGTGTGTGTGTGTGTGTGTGTGTGCGTGTGCTTGTGCGTGTGTGTGTGTGCGTGCGTGCGTGCATGCGTGTGCGTGTGTGTGTGTTCCAGGACTGTAAACTAAACGTACACACTTTGACACCATGTGAGTTAATTCTCTCCTTAAATCCTCTGTTGTTTCCCTGAAGGAGCACCGTGTATTATATTAATACTGATGTGTGACTATAATTCCTTTGGTAATATTTATATATATATAAAAGATACTTACTGTTGTTTATCAACTGTTAAAATCAGAGGAAGTATTACGGTTTGTGCTTTTATTACAGAGACAAATTAGTAGCATATTAGTTCATGTTTTATCTGCTTTTTTGTTTTGTTTGTTTTCTCTCCCAGCAAATCATTTATTTTATTTTACTCCCACCCCGAGAACAGGAGGCAGAGGCAGAATGCTTAACTGTTTTAGAATATTTGGTGTTTACATCATGTAATGGTTCAAAATCACAAATAAAACAAACCCTTGATTTCATTCTTTTTTTCTTTTCTTCTTCTGTAGAATCTTTTTTTGTCTCAAGAAAATTGCACGAAGAAAGAAACATATATACTGTAGCTGCCCCGTTTTATTTAAAGGAAGTGTGTGAAATGGAACGTAAGTGTTTCTTCTCGTTCACCGCGGTAGTTTTATTAAGCCATTCTGGACGGGAACACCTGTTGGTGTTTCAAGCATTATGTTACACTTTAGCTATTGAAAAATAGCAGATCTACAAGCTCGTAGCGCGGCACCGAGTGCTGCGCTACGAGCTTGTAGATCTGCTATTTTTGAAAAATCATGAGCGAACGTTTTTAACTCAAATCTTTGCTTCTGGAGGGGGTCCCTAGCTGGAACAACATATTTACAGATGGGGGTCGTAGGCCAATTACATATATTTTTGGGGGTCCTTGACATATATGGGGTTTTCAGAATAACTGTCAGGATTAGAAGGCCTCTGTAGAATGGTCCTCGGGTGTAAGTGGGTTAAAAGACTTGCTATTCAAGAGAACACGCTCACTTTCACAGAAGGGCGTTAACACCGTTCATACCAGAACAAGAATGTGAGATGATGAACTTCCAAAACCTTGACTTCTCAGGAAATGGAAAAGGAATCTTTTTTTTCCTATGGATTCACTGTTGTTATTATTTACTTAGTCACAAGCTCTTCTTAACACTTTCGGGGCCTTAGATTAATCCATCCATCCTATCTAGGCTGCCAGGTTTGATCTATTACCTTTGGAGCATAACGCCGAAGTATTTGCAGCTTTGATCAACGAAAATCCGGCGGAAAATAGTCCCATGGTTTGTTGATGATATCGTTACATCATGTTGTAGTCATTGTTTTGTAGTCATCAGGATGATATATTTACGTCATGTTGTAGTCATTGTTTTGTAGTCATCAGGATGATATATTTACGTCATGTTGTAGTCATTGTTTTGTAGTCATCAGGATGATATATTTACGTCATGTTGTAGTCATTGTTTTGTAGTCATCAGGATGATATATTTACGTCATGTTGTAGTCATTGTTTTGTAGTCATCAGGATGATATCTTTATGTCATGTTGTAGTCATTGTTTTGTAGTCATCAGGATGATATCTTTATGTCATGTTGTAGTCATTGTTTTGTAGTCATCAGGATGATATATTTACGTCATGTTGTAGTCATTGTTTTGTAGTCATCAGGATGATATATTTACGTCATGTTGTAGTCATTGTTTTGTAGTCATCAGGATGATATATTTACGTCATGTTGTAGTCATTGTTTTGTAGTCATCAGGATGATATATTTACGTCATGTTGTAGTCATTGTTTTGTAGTCATCAGGATGATATCTTTACGTCATGTTGTAGTCATTGTTTTGTAGTCATCAGGAACCCTCAATCTAGAACTTTCCTTTCCCTCAAACCGATTTTTCCCAATAAAAGTGAGTGAAAGGAAGTTCCAGATTGAGGGTTCCTGATGACTACAAAACAATGACTACAACATGACGTAAAGATATCATCCTGATGACTATACAAAACAATGACTACAACATGACGTAAAGATATCATCCGCTCCCGACCGGATCACACAGCAATTTAGTAACACAGACCAGGCTTTCCTCTGAGGTGGAAGTAGTATAGGACGCATTAATTTACCAAAAGACAAAGCTTAATAAGTGGAGATGCCGGACAGCAACTATAATATTAAAAGACAACTTTGTTGTCTACTTGCCCAGACTTTATTTTAGACCTCCCCAAAGAAACAGAATCTTGAACAGAATCAAATGCAAGATCAATCTTTTATTTCATATCAGGTGAATAATTGTGTCTCCTTTGCTCCCAATTTAAAGGTTATATTATTGGTTTGTTTACCTCTGCTAGACAAAACTGACGGCAGCCAATAATCCATCTTGTTTTCTAGGCCTAAGGTATGTATTGTTAGCCTGGTAAACCCAGCTCTCCCTTACCAGAATGTTTCATTCAGAATAAATTACATTATTTCAAGGGGAATGGTTTACCAGGCTAACGCATTCTTGTAAGGCAGCCATATATATAGCGTTACAGTGTTGCAGACTACACTAATGGCAATGCTACCATTTCTGCCTTTTAGAGGTTACTGGGAATGTACGAACCTTATGCGACACCTAGTGGCTGAATGTTGACTACTGCTCCCTTAAAGGGCAACTATACCACTTTTCAACCCATCTTCGTATAATTGGTCCTCACTAATGTTCATGATACAATAGCACCATTGTCTTTCTACTCGGTCTGTGTGTCATAGGAGGGATGTGTCCACCAGTGACATCATCGATGGGGAATCCAAGCTTTCTATTCCTGAAAAGTTACAATTCTATAATGGAAGCCATCGTTCTGGCGATAATAATAATCTAAATATTTGTTGTTTAAAAAAATAAAATCTGCCTAACGATGCTGTCACTGGTGGACGGGTTTCTGAACTGCCCACAGCCCTCCTGTGAGACATAGACTGGTTTCTGAACTGCCCACAGCCCTCCTATGACACAGACTGGTTTCTGAACTGCCCACAGCCCTCCTATGAGACACAGACTGGTTTCTGAACTGCCCACAGCCCTCCTATGAGACACAGACTGGTTTCTGAACTGCCCACAGCCCTCCTATGAGACACAGACTGGTTTCTGAACTGCCCACAGCCCTCCTGTGAGACACAGACTGGTTTCTGAACTGCCCACAGCCCTCCTATGAGACACAGACTGGTTTCTGAACTGCCCACAGCCCTCCTGTGAGACATAGACCGAGTAGAAAATAATTGTGCTATTTTATCATGCACATTATAGCGAGGACCAATCATATGAAGATAGGTTGAAAAGTGGTTAGGTTTAGGTGAAGTCGTCCTTTATTAAGCCTTATCCATACGGTATACACACACAAACATCCGATCTACAAGCTCATAGAGCAACCAATGGGTTGTGTTTCTCCAGCTAGCTCCAACGGTGCGTGACGTTGCGTCGCGGGGTGTTCTTGGTGGGGTCGCATTTGTTCATGCAGAGCAGCAGCTCCATGCGCACGGCGATGCGGGTGTGCCAGCCCAGCGGCAGCAGGCGGATGTAGCGCGCGATGATGGGCGGACGCAGCAAGTTCTGCACGGTGGAGCCGCGGTCCGTGTTACCGTAAAACACCTAGGAGAAGGACAAGCACTAGTTAACACATAATGCATCATTGGTATATTTTCATTTACAAAGCCATTCTTGGTGACTTTCCCCCCTTACATTTCCTCCGAATTTAATTTGGTAAAAAATGGTCTAAATTAAGGTCGTTGCACACCGGCCGCGTTTTTCGCAAAACCGATGGAGAAACGCCGCTAAAAATCCGAATTCGCATCTGATTGGCGCCCGGTGTGTGGAGACCTTTAATCAGCCCTGTGTGTGGAGACCTTTAATCTCAGATCAAATGCTTGGCTACGGCTTCTCCTCGGTGGTTAACCCATTTTGGGTTAAACTCCCTGTTGGTTAATTATCTCCCGACAACGACCACCTAGCCAGATATTATCCCTTACTTATTCCATGCATTTCCCAGCCTCTCTACTCTACTGGGGGGCCTGGTGGTCCTCACCCTCTCTACTCTACTGGGGGGCCTGGTGGTCCTCACCCTGTTGTTGCCCGTCTGGTCTCTCTACTCTACTGGGGGGCCTGGTGGTCCTCACCCTCTCTACTCTACTGGGGGGCCTGGTGGTCCTCACCCTGTTGTTGCCCGTCTGGTCCTCTCTACTCTACTGGGGGGCCTGGTGGTCCTCACCCTGTTGTTGCCCGTCTGGTCCTCTCTACTCTACTGGGGGGCCTGGTGGTCCTCACCCTGTTGTTGCCCGTCTGGTCCTTGCCTCTCTACTCTACTGGGGGGCCTGGTGGTCCTCACCCTGTTGTTGCCCGTCTGGTCCTCTCTACTCTACTGGGGGGCCTGGTGGTCCTCACCCTGTTGTTGCCCGTCTGGTCCCAGCCTCTCTACTCTACTGGGGGGCCTGGTGGTCCTCACCCTGTTGTTGCCCGTCTGGTCCTCTCTACTCTACTGGGGGGCCTGGTGGTCCTCACCCTGTTGTTGCCCGTCTGGTCCTCTCTACTCTACTGGGGGCCTGGTGGTCCTCTACTGGGGGGCCTGGTGGTCCTCACCCTGTTGTTGCCCGTCTGGCCTCTCTACTCTACTGGGGGGCCTGGTGGTCCTCACCCTGTTGTTGCCCGTCTGGTCCTACTCTACTGGGGGGCCTGGTGGTCCTCACCCTGTTGTTGCCCGTCTGGTCCTACTCTACTGGGGGGCCTGGTGGTCCTCACCCTGTTGTTGCCCCAGCCTCTCTACTCTACTGGGGGGCCTGGTGGTCCTCACCCTGTTGTTGCCCGTCTGGTCTACTCTACTGGGGGGCCTGGTGGTCCTCACCCTGTTGTTGCCCGTCTGGTCTACTCTACTGGGGGGCCTGGTGGTCCTCACCCTGTTGTTGCCCGTCTGGTCCCAGCCTCTCTCCTCTACTGGGGGGCCTGGTGGTCCTCACCCTGTTGTTGCCCGTCTGGTCCTCTCTACTCTACTGGGGGGCCTGGTGGTCCTCACCCTGTTGTTGCCCGTCTGGTCCTCTCTACTCTACTGGGGGGCCTGGTGGTCCTCACCCTGTTGTTGCCCGTCTGGTCCTCTCTACTCTACTGGGGGGCCTGGTGGTCCTCACCCTGTTGTCCCAGCCTCTCTACTCTACTGGGGGGCCTGGTGGTCCTCACCCTACTGGGGGGCCTGGTGGCCTGGTGGTCCTCACCCTGTTGTTGCCCGTCTGGTCCTACTCTACTGGGGGGCCTGGTGGCCTGGTGGTCCTCACCCTGTTGTTGCCCGTCTG
The DNA here is from genome assembly GCF_951216825.1 of Electrona antarctica. Lineage (NCBI taxonomy): Eukaryota > Metazoa > Chordata > Actinopteri > Myctophiformes > Myctophidae > Electrona > Electrona antarctica. The sequence continues at coordinate 4,151,652 of NC_136812.1, read as the reverse complement.
GTCCTCTCTACTCTACTGGGGGGCCTGGTGGTCCTCACCCTGTTGTTGCCCGTCTGGTCCTACTCTACTGGGGGGCCTGGTGGCCTGGTGGTCCTCACCCTGTTGTTGCCCGTCTGGTCCTCTCTACTCTACTGGGGGGCCTGGTGGTCCTCACCCTCTCTACTCTACTGGGGGGCCTGGTGGTCCTCACCCTGTTGTTGCCCGTCTGGTCCCAGCCTCTCTACTCTACTGGGGGGCCTGGTGGTCCTCACCCTGTTGTTGCCCGTCTGGTCCTACTCTACTGGGGGGCCTGGTGGTCCTCACCCTGTTGTTGCCCGTCTGGTCCTTGTAGTAGATCCAGTTGAGGGACTCCACGGTTCGGTGCATGATGCTGTACTTGGTGATCCACTCGTCCATGTCGCAGCGGCCCTGCGTCATGATGCCCGAAACCACGTTCACCTCCTTCAGGTCGATCTGGATCCACTGGCCCTGGTCGTTGAACTTGGAGAGCCACGCGCACCTGGCGGGAGGAGAGAGGTGGGGGAAGGGTTAAGGCCTGTTCATAGTCTGGATGTTCGGTGGTGAGGTGACCAGGTGACCAGGTGACCATGACCGGAGCTGTAATAACGTGGAGCGGTGGTGGTGAGTAAAAACAGAGAAGGGCTGGGGAGAGAGCGGTGGTTTGCTCTTCACCGTGGCTCAGTGACGTCATGTTGTAGTTCGGTGGTCACCTCATCACCGAAAATATTAGACTATGAATAACGCTGTGTGTGTGTGTGTGTGTGTGTGTGTGTGTGTGTGTGTGTGTGTGTGTGTGCGTGTGCGTGCGTGCGTGTGCGCGCGTGTGTGCGTGCGTGCGTGCGATGTGAATGGAACAGAGACTGACCCATAGCCCTGGTTGTTGATTCGGGCCTTGTTGGGGATCCAGGAGCTGTACCACCCAGTGTACTGGTCCTCGTTGGAGCTGCTGATCTGGTCCGATGTGACGGAGCCTGACTCGAAGCCCAGCGGCCTGTGGTACGGACACTCTGCAACACATGATGTTAGCATGTTATCTGTGGTACGGACACTCTGCAACACATGATGTTAGCGTGTTATCTGTGGTACGGACACTCTGCAACACATGATGTTAGCGTGTTATCTGTGGTACGGACACTCTGCAACACATGATGTTAGCGTGTCATTCTGTGGTACGGACACTCTGCAACACATGATGTTAGCGTGTTATCTGTGGTACGGACACTCTGCAACACATGATGTTAGCGTGTTATCTGTGGTACGGACACTCTGCAACACATGATGTTAGCGTGTTATCTGTGGTACGGACACTCTGCAACACATGATGTTAGCGTGTTATCTGTGGTACGGACACTCTGCAACACATGATGTTAGCGTGTTATCTGTGGTACGGACACTCTGCAACACATGATGTTAGCGTGTTATCTGTGGTACGGACACTCTGCAACACATGATGTTAGCGTGTCATTCTGTGGTACGGACACTCTGCAACACATGATGTTAGCGTGTTATCTGTGGTATGGACACTGCAACACATGATGTTAGCGTGTTATCTGTGGTACGGACACCCTGCAACACATGATGTTAGCGTGTTATCTGTGGTACGGACACTCTGCAACACATGATGTTAGCGTGTTATCTGTGGTATGGACACTGCAACACATGATGTTAGCGTGTTATCTGTGGTACGGACACTCTGCAACACATGATGTTAGCGTGTTATCTGTGGTACGGACACTCTGCAACACATGATGTTAGCGTGTTATCTGTGGTACGGACACTCTGCAACACATGATGTTAGCGTGTCATTCTGTGGTACGGACACTCTGCAACACATGATGTTAGCGTGTCATTCTGTGGTACGGACACTCTGCAACACATGATGTTAGCGTGTTATCTGTGGTACGGACACTCTGCAACACATGATGTTAGCGTGTTATCTGTGGTACGGACACCCTGCAACACATGATGTTAGCGTGTTATCTGTGGTACGGACACTCTGCAACACATGATGTTAGCGTGTCATTCTGTGGTACGGACACTCTGCAACACATGATGTTAGCGTGTTATCTGTGGTACGGACACTCTGCAACACATGATGTTAGCGTGTTATCTGTGGTACGGACACTCTGCAACACATGATGTTAGCGTGTTATCTGTGGTACGGACACTCTGCAACACATGATGTTAGCGTGTTATCTGTGGTACGGACACTCTGCAACACATGATGTTAGCGTGTTATCTGTGGTACGGACACTCTGCAACACATGATGTTAGCGTGTTATCTGTGGTACGGACACTCTGCAACACATGATGTTAGCGTGTTATCTGTGGTACGGACACTCTGCAACACATGATGTTAGCGTGTTATCTGTGGTACGGACACTCTGCAACACATGATGTTAGCGTGTCATTCTGTGGTACGGACACTCTGCAACACATGATGTTAGCGTGTTATCTGTGGTACGGACACTCTGCAACACATGATGTTAGCGTGTTATCTGTGGTACGGACACTCTGCAACACATGATGTTAGCGTGTTATCTGTGGTACGGACACTCTGCAACACATGATGTTAGCGTGTTATCTGTGGTACGGACACTCTGCAACACATGATGTTAGCGTGTTATCTGTGGTACGGACACTCTGCAACACATGATGTTAGCGTGTTATCTGTGGTACGGACACTCTGCAACACATGATGTTAGCGTGTTATCTGTGGTACGGACACTCTGCAACACATGATGTTAGCGTGTTATCTGTGGTACGGACACTCTGCAACACATGATGTTAGCGTGTCATTCTGTGGTACGGACACTCTGCAACACATGATGTTAGCGTGTTATCTGTGGTACGGACACTCTGCAACACATGATGTTAGCGTGTTATCTGTGGTACGGACACCCTGCAACACATGATGTTAGCGTGTCATTCTGTGGTACGGACACTCTGCAACACATGATGTTAGCGTGTTATTATGTTGCGTTCACACAGGCGCATGCACAGATACAGGCTACCATTCATTGGCTGTTAGGCTCAAAGGCCAGTGGCCTGTGCTAGTTGATATGGGCATTCTTCTAAGGGTTCTAAAGGCTCTATGCACACAGAATAACATTCTTCTAAGGGTTCTAATAGGCTCTCTATGCACACATAATAACATTCTTCTAAGGGTTCTAATAGGCTCTCTATGCACGCAGAATAACTTCTAAGGGTTCTAAAGGCTCTCTATGCACACAGAATAACATTCTTCTAAGGGTTCTAAAGGCTCTCTATGCACGCAGAATAACTTCTAAGGGTTCTAAAGGCTCTCTATGCACACAGAATAACATTCTTCTAAGGGTTCTAAAGGCTCTATGCACACAGAATAACATTCTTCTAAGGGTTCTAAAGGCTCTATGCACACAGAATAACATTCTTCTAAGGGTTCTAAAGGCTCTCTATGCACACAGAATAACATTCTTCTAAGGGTTCTAAAGGCTCTCTATGCACACAGAATAACATTCTTCTAAGGGTTCTAAAGGCTCTATAGGTATGGAATGAAACCACTCCCCCATGAGGTATGAGGTATAGAATGAAACCACTCCCCCATGAGGTATGAGGTATGGAATGAAACCACTCCCCCATGAGGTATAGAATGAAACCACTCCACCATGAGGTATGAGGTATAGAATGAAACCACTCCCCCATGAGGTATAGAATGAAACCACTCCCCCATGAGGTATAGAATGAAACCACTCCACCATGAGGTATAGAATGAAACCACTCCCCCATGAGGTATGGAATGAAACCACTCCCCCATGAGGTATGAGGTATAGAATGAAACCACTCCCCCATGAGGTATAGAATGAAACCACTCCCCCATGAGGTATGGAATGAAACCACTCCCCCATGAGGTATGAGGTATAGAATGAAACCACTCCCCCATGAGGTATGAGGTATGGAATGAAACCACTCCCCCATGAGGTATAGAATGAAACCACTCCCCCATGAGGTATGGAATGAAACCACTCCCCCATGAGGTATGAGGTATATAATGAAACCACTCCCCCATGAGGTATGAGGTATGGAATGAAACCACTCCCCCATGAGGTATAGAATGAAACCACTCCCCCATGAGGTATGGAATGAAACCACTCCCCCATGAGGTATGAGGTATAGAATGAAACCACTCCCCCATGAGGTATGAGGTATGGAATGAAACCACTCCCCCATGAGGTATAGAATGAAACCACTCCACCATGAGGTATGAGGTATAGAATGAAACCACTCCCCCATGAGGTATAGAATGAAACCACTCCCCCATGAGGTATAGAATGAAACCACTCCACCATGAGGTATGGAATGAAACCACTCCCCCATGAGGTATAGAATGAAACCACTCCACCATGAGGTATAGAATGAAACCACTCCACCATGAGGTATGGAATGAAACCACTCCCCCATGAGATATAGAATGAAACCACTCCCCCATGAGGTATAGAATGAAACCACTCCCCCATGAGGTATAGAATGAAACCACTCCACCATGAGGTATAGAATGAAACCACTCCCCCATGAGGTATGGAATGAAACCACTCCCCCATGAGGTATGGAATGAAACCACTCCCCCATGAGGTATAGAATGAAACCACTCCCCCATGAGGTATGGAATGAAACCACTCCCCCATGAGGTATGGAATGAAACCACTCCCCCATGAGGTATGGAATGAAACCACTCCCCCATGAGGTATGGAATGAAACCACTCCCCCATGAGGTATGGAATGAAACCACTCCCCCATGAGGTATGAGGTATAGAATGAAACCACTCCCCCATGAGGTATGAGGTATGGAATGAAACCACTCCCCCATGAGGTATAGAATGAAACCACTCCACCATGAGGTATAGAATGAAACCACTCCCCCATGAGGTATAGAATGAAACCACTCCCCCATGAGGTATAGAATGAAACCACTCCACCATGAGGTATAGAATGAAACCACTCCCCCATGAGGTATAGAATGAAACCACTCCCCCATGAGGTATGAGGTATAGAATGAAACCACTCCCCCATGAGGTATGAGGTATGGAATGAAACCACTCCCCCATGAGGTATAGAATGAAACCACTCCCCCATGAGGTATAGAATGAAACCACTCCACCATGAGGTATGGAATGAAACCACTCCCCCATGAGGTATGGAATGAAACCACTCCCCCATGAGGTATAGAATGAAACCACTCCCCCATGAGGTATGGAATGAAACCACTCCCCCATGAGGTATGGAATGAAACCACTCCCCCATGAGGTATGGAATGAAACCACTCCCCCATGAGGTATGGAATGAAACCACTCCCCCATGAGGTATGAGGTATAGAATGAAACCACTCCCCCATGAGGTATGAGGTATAGAATGAAACCACTCCCCCATGAGGTATGAGGTATGGAATGAAACCACTCCCCCATGAGGTATAGAATGAAACCACTCCACCATGAGGTATAGAATGAAACCACTCCCCCATGAGGTATAGAATGAAACCACTCCCCCATGAGGTATGAGGTATGGAATGAAACCACTCCCCCATGAGGTATAGAATGAAACCACTCCCCCATGAGGTATAGAATGAAACCACTCCACCATGAGGTATGGAATGAAACCACTCCCCCATGAGGTATAGAATGAAACCACTCCACCATGAGGTATAGAATGAAACCACTCCACCATGAGGTATGGAATGAAACCACTCCCCCATGAGATATAGAATGAAACCACTCCCCCATGAGGTATAGAATGAAACCACTCCCCCATGAGGTATAGAATGAAACCACTCCACCATGAGGTATGGAATGAAACCACTCCCCCATGAGGTATGGAATGAAACCACTCCCCCATGAGGTATGGAATGAAACCACTCCCCCATGAGGTATGGAATGAAACCACTCCCCCATGAGGTATGGAATGAAACCACTCCCCCATGAGGTATGGAATGAAACCACTCCCCCATGAGGTATGGAATGAAACCACTCCCCCATGAGGTATGGAATGAAACCACTCCCCCATGAGGTATGGAATGAAACCACTCCCCCATGAGGTATGGAATGAAACCACTCCCCCATGAGGTATGGAATGAAACCACTCCCCCATGAGGTATGGAATGAAACCACTCCCCCATGAGGTATAGTATGAAACCACTCCCCCATGAGGTATGGAATGAAACCACTCCCCCATGAGGTATGGAATGAAACCACTCCCCCATGAGGTATGGAATGAAACCACTCCCCCATGAGGTATGGAATGAAACCACTCCCCCATGAGGTATGGAATGAAACCACTCCCCCATGAGGTATGGAATGAAACCACTCCCCCATGAGGTATGGAATGAAACCACTCCCCCATGAGGTATGGAATGAAACCACTCCACGCAGCATCTCACTTTTAGGTAAAGGACACGCCCGATTTAGGGCTCCCTAATCTCCTCATTACAACGCTCCACTACTAATGAGATTATCCACCAACACTCAGCAGGCTAATTACTCACACACACACACACACACACACACACAGACACACACAGACACACACACACACACGCATGCACGCACGCACGATACGCACGGACACACACTCACCTTTTGAGCTTCTCGTGCATTGTGCCAGTGTCTTTGTCCCATGGGAGTACATGGGGAGCATGCAAGTCTGTTGGAGTCATGGGATCGTATGGGGAGACACAGAGCCTTAATGATGGAGGACGGGGGGTACCGGGGGGCTCTTTGTCTCCCCGTAGGATCCCAGGCTATAACCCACCTCCAGGACATGAAGGGAGTCCCTTCACATTAGTGGAACAGTCCCTTTTGCGCTTGTTTTCGGCACATAGTTTTTCAATGCTCGCGGCAACATAGGCGTGCCACAAGAGGCACCGACCGCAGAGCGACCGCAGATCGACCGCAGAGCGACCGCAGAGCGACCGCAGAGCGACCGCAGAGCGACCGCAGGTGAGCGAGTCGCCGTGCCGAACGTTGCGATGTCCGCCTCAGTGCCGTCCGAGTTATGTCCCGATGGGGACAGAATCAGTACCTCCGAGTCCCCTCGTGCACGTTCCAGGCGAACATGCATAGCCGATTCGCTCCCTACCCACCCCCGTTTCAGCCAATCAGAAACCGCCTCTGTCCCCGCCCATCCTAGAGATACAATTATTGCATGAGGTCCTAGGCTCTCAACTCCCTAGCCTCCATACAAACAGGGGGACTATAAGGCACGTCATTCAAAACATCATACGGCTTGTGCAAAGGACACACTGTGATTGGTCATGCAGGGCACTTGTGTGCAAGGACACGCTATGATTGGCCAGTAGTAGTCACGTCTTTGAGTGGCAGTCGGGGGAATTAAACGCTCCCGCCAGAACATTATTCACTATTCTCTGCCTATCGTGTCGCAACTCGGACGTGGCTGAGTCGGCCGCAATCGAACTTGTCAACGTTCGACACGGCAACACGCTCCCTTTAGCTCGCTCGTATAGAGTTAAGCGACTACGGCCAACAGGTGTATATGGGAACATGAAGGCCGGAGTGGTGCAAGCGAGGCCATCTGTAGGCAATCAATGCTGCGTTGTTAAGCTTGCGCTTAATGTGACACCGCAGCTATGATTGCGCCCAGGGCAGCCCTCCACGGATTTCATTTTCGTTTTTTCATGTCATGTGAAAGCGGGGAATCATAGCTTCAAATTGACATATTGGTTGTTCAGTTTGACCCATCGGTTTTGGAGATATGGCTTATAGAGTAATGTCTTGCAGAGAAACAGTGAGTTGAGAAAACAGGCTTGAAAGGTTCACTTCTGTGGTCTAACATTACACCTAGCTACACGTTTAAGCATTTATTTCATATTTACATGTCTTCTGTGGTCTCTAATCGAAAAAAAGGCGGAAGTGGAAGGCTCTTCCGGGTGCTTCACAACGCCACTGAGCAACTTCCACTGACATGAATAGCGGGGGGGGGGGAGCTTCGCGCCAGATCAGTCTCTATCCTTTTATATACTCTATGCTCCTACCTGGCATGCAGAACTGGAAGGGGCTCTTGTTCCGCTCTCGAGCGGAGGAGGACAGCTGTCCGTCGCAGTCACAGGAGCAGCTTTTAGCCACGCCGCGCGTCCACGGGCTGACCACTTCCGGCTCCACCTCCTGGACTTGTAGCTCCTCCTCCAGGCTCACCTCCTCGTCCTCCTGCTCCTCCTGTCATGTGACACCAGGCGAGATGCTTAGAAGAAGGTGCTCAAACCATAGCTGTACGGTATATACGAAAGGCTAGATGGCTCACCCGCGCTGCTGGCCAATGGAGAGCTACGTGGCGGCCATCTTACCGAGGGGCAGCATTACATTGTGTCTATGGGGCTATGTCTATTGTGTCTATTATTTTCAACCTTATCTTATAATTTGGTCCTCACTAAAGTCTGTCTCTTCCTGTAAAGTTAAAATGCTGAAATAGAAGCCATTGTTCTCGCATTCATTACAAAAATATATCTTGTTTGAAATGACCAAACGTGCCTGATGTCTGAACTGAACTGTCCACAGCCCTCCTCTGAGACACAGAGTGAGTAGACAGGTTTCTGAACTGTCCACAGCCCTCCTCTGAGACACAGAGTGAGTAGACAGGTATCTGAACTGTCCACAGCCCTCCTCTGAGACACAGAGTGAGTAGACAGGTATCTGAACTGGCCACAGCCCTCTGAGACACATAGTGAGTAGACAGGTTTCTGAACTGTCCACAGCCTTCCTCTGATACAGAGTGAGTAGACAGGTATCTGAACTGTCCACAGCCCTCCTCTGAGACAGGGTGAGTAGACATCTGAACTGTCCACAACCGTCCTCTGAGTAGAAATTGTTGTGATCTAATAATGAGCTGGAGGACCAATATTCTATTATGAAGATGGATTGAAAAAAGGTGAAGGCGTGCTTTCTGGAAACACAACGTGTACATTAACACTTTTCCAAAGCTTTTATTCACTTCAGTGATTTCACTTAATTCAAATATCACTTTGTTTTGTTTTGTTGTGATAATCCTCCCTACTATAGAGTGTGCTGACCATATATAGAGTTCCTCCCTGTCCCCAGTTAACCCCTGGGGGTCAAAAAACGTAGGTTTCGTTTTTGGCTAGGTGGCCCGGCCTTCATCCAATCAGGATAGAGAGGGGCCTTCCGCCAATCATGATGGAGCGGGGGCGGGCCTTGGTGTGTGTGCTGTTGGCCTGTCGCGTGTCCCCCCACTGTATACGTGCATGTGCACATCTTGTTACCGGTGCAGACTGTTTTTTTAAAAAAATCAAGCAAATCACTGAATGCTCCTTTAAACTACACTGATACAAACAAAATCATCAGGAATCACATTTTCTAATAAAGAAAATCCTATTCAAGGGTACCAATGTATGCTTTATTTTTTTAAATGCTTTATATTTCAACTATGATATTGCTTTGTAAATCAAGTGTGGGGTCACTAAAAATGTCCAGCATAAAAAGAGATCCTATGACAAAGAGATCCTATGACAAAGAGATCCTATGACAAAGTGTGAATAAGGAGTTTTTGTGAACTTCTGCTCTTTTCTCTACAGCGACTATCTTCTTTGACAATCACAGATCTACAAGCTAGGGATGCTATTGCTCTGGTTCTACTGGTTAAGCGTGCTTCCAGAGCTCTCTGTGTGAGTCATCACATCTTTAAGTGGTTTAACAAAGGTCACTTACCTCCTGTGAGTGAACGCCGGTCAGCACTGGAGCACGCAGTGGAGCACGCAAACCACACGCATGCATGAAGATCACACCAAAAGACACATTAGAAAGAAAGCCACATGAATTCACATTAATTTGTTTTCACAGTGTTTTAATAGCCCTGTGGCTATGTAAGGGTTGCTGATGGGGACTCAGACAGTTATGCCCCTTGTGAGTGCAAGAAGGACCCAGGTTCGAATCCAACCTTATATAGCATGTCTCTCTCCTCTTTCTCTGCCTTTGTCTCTCTACACTGACCTGATCTAAAATATAGCATAAAATGCCCAAAATGCAAACAAAGATTGCAACCGATATGATATCCCTACATCCCCCTATACCTAATAACACCTATCATTAGAAACACTGCACAGAAATGTGTAGAGGATGGAGTGTATTGAAGAATAATTCCTAACCCTCAATAAAATAACTAATTCAAATACATGTTGATAATCAGACTCGTAGTAGGCCTACCATCATTTGTTTTGCCACTGCAGCCACAGACGAAATGTGGTTGTTGCTGAAATTCACTTTACTGAAGCAGAAAGCCCTTTTATGTTGCTGTTTATTTGCAGTGCCAAGCGGCCTCTATCTGGATTCTGGAGCAGGTGACATGCAGTGGTGTAAAGCAATGGTTCCCAAAGTGGGGTCCCGGGGACCCCCAGGGGTCCTTGAGGCAGTTCCAGGGGGTCCCCAGCAAAATGATAGTTTGTAACCAAATGGACCTGTGGGTCTGTAACTCTGAGAGTGTACAAATGGAACCAAATGGACCTGTTAGGGTCCATTTGGTTCAGAGTTAAATTAACATTGATTTTACAATATAAATTGGGGTCTCAGAGATAGAAATGCCATTAAACGGGGGTCGCTGCAACGTGAAAGCATTGAATACAGTTGTAATGAAGTGTACTCGGGTGTGGAAGAATCAAGGCCAATGTGAATCATGGCCAGCGGGGACCAGGCAACCGTATTCGGGAACAGTTCAATTCAATCAGTGTGAATCCCCTCTTAGTTTCCCACAGCGGGGGGGGGCAGCTTTTGCAGTTTCCCCTTTCCGTGATGCGATTGTGGAAAGACGGTGACCAACAGCAACGCTATGGGCAATTTCTTTGTACTTTAAAAAAACCTTTAAAATGGTTCAAATAGCCGATCTACAAGCTCACAACGTGTTGATGTAGATCGGCTAGTTGAACTGTATTCAAATATTTTTTAAATTTGTAAAAAAGGCCAAGAAGTTGTTAGGCATAAGGGGTTTAGTACTGATGAAAATATGGCCCTCTGTCTTTGTCTCTCTCTCTCTGTCTGTCTCTCTCCCTCTGTCTCTCTCTCTCTCTGTCTCGTCAGCTGGACTCACCTTGGGTCAGCAGCAGGAGGGCCAACAGGGTGACACAGCGGCCGGTCAACTCCATGGTCAAGGCTGTGGGTCTGTGTCTGTGTGTTGGCTGCTGCTGTGTTATATTACACTCACACAGCCAAGCCAAGTAGCTGCCAGATAGGATTACTGTAATCCACAGGTCTTATCCAATGTATCCTGCATCCACTATACTGTACACACACACACACACAGCACACACACACGCATGTACGCACACACACACACACACACACACAGCACACACACACACACACAGCACACACACATCACACGCACGCATGTACGCACACACCCACGCACGCAAACTGTCTGTCTGTCTGCTTTATTGTCTTCCCTAGGTTGGCAGGTGAAGACTATATTTTGGTGTGTGTGTGTGTGTGTGTGTGTGTGTGTGTGTGTGTGTGTGTGTGTGTGTGTGTGTGTGTGTGTGTGTGTGTGTGTGTGTGTGTGTGTGTGTGTGTGTGTGTGTGTGTGTGTGTGTGTGTGTGTGTGTGTGTGTGTGTGTGTGTGTCGCACACACAGGTAATCTCTAATATAGACCCATCGGCAACAACCTACTCCCAGGCCCCACATTTTTTTAATCTGACTCATGGAGGCGTGATGGGGAATTTTACATCTATTGTGCACGCACACACGGACGCACGCACGCACGCGTGTTTAACATGTTCATCAAGTGAGCCAGCCTTGTGATGTTATATATCCACTCCACGTTCGGCACGCCAAACCCACCGTCCTGTTTGGACTGGAAAATACTGTCTCTGGTGGTGTGGGTGTTAAGCCCGAACCACTTCCTCACAAAGTGAACTACGTTGTCATTTAGATCACTAAATGCTAGATGAACGTTGCAGAAGAGGTGTTGTACTCTAGTCAGGGCAACCTGCCTAATAGCCTCCAGCTTCATCAGCAGTGGTAGTGGTGAGGTGTCTATCAGGTTCAGCCTAGCTGTAAACTTGGATGTTACTCAACCTGTTCTTTCCATTCCCCTGCGATATTAAATCTATGCCCTATGACTCATGTAGGTCATACACACGTATGGGCTGTGAGTTGATGGTGAACTCAGGGCTTTTGTCAGCCTTAGAAACACAGACACACACACACACACACACACACACACACACACACACACACACACACACACACACACACACACTCATTAACAGAGTCCAAGACATTTTGTCTCCTATAGAGAGAATGCTCTCCGCACATGAAACTAGCCAACCGGTCAATAAGATAAGATATGTTCCAGGTGCAAGCCGCATAACACTAGCCATAATTCGCCGGTTGTGACATTCCGAGTCAGGAGGACCGTGGAACGCAGTGGATAGCTTTTAACCTTTGACCTGTAGGGCTGTAGGTCTATGAGGCCCCTAGTCCTCCCCTCTCTCACTTTACTGATGTTTTATTTTTTTGGTTTGGTTATTGCTACACTAAAATATCCCCAAGGCCATTGTGTGATTTAGGTTCAGAGAACGTAATCAACTTGGTGAGGGTCGAGTCCCTCCCTTTTGTCTGTCTGGGAGGGGCCGGAGGCTTAAAACAGTCTTTCTCTCAGCGCATGCAGGCACACTTTAAAGTCACCAAGATGCCAAAATCCGCGAGCGGCAGGCGTCTCTTCTGAAATGAAGCTCCATTTCCATCCACCAGCTGTCTAAAAACCAGGAAGATACGCCTGCTAGGAGCGGCTTTTGGCCGCGCATGGAAGCCCAAGTGTGCTTACATGTGTCATCATGTTAACCTTGCATAATGCCTGAGCTGAAAGCAATTTAACATCCGTGTGCATGTATGTATTCAATGGAGGTTCACAAAGACACCTTCTTCGCAAATTGTTTATTTCTCAGACAGTTCTAGTGATCTAGTTCTAGTGATACGACTTCTTCTTAACGCTACGATTCTCCAATTAAACAGACTGGGACAACAATTTCAGCTTTTTGTATTTGTATTGTCCATCCACACCTTGGATGGACACAGCATTCACCAATACAAAACACATACCGATAATCAACCCATGAAACAAGTACCAGCCGGATTGAATAACTTACTCTAAATATTACAACAGACATAAAAGGAAATAAAAAATAAATACAGAAAAACATAACTTTTTTTTTTCAGAGGTCCACCAGGGGCCGCCATTTATACAGTATGAAATAATTCACATAACACTACAAACAGTAACTCAGTGGTTCTCAAAGTGGGGTCCAGGCAAATGGACCCTTACAGGTCTGTGACTCTGAGAGTGCACAAATGGACCCTTACAGGTCTGTGACTCTGAGAGTGCACAAATGGACCCTTACAGGTCTGTGACTCTGAGAGAGCACAAATGGACCCTTACAGGTCTGTGACTCTGAGAGTGCACAAATGGACCCTTACAGGTCTGTGACTCTGAGAGCACAAATGGACCCTTACAGGTCTGTGACTCTGAGAGTGCACAAATGGACCCTTACAGGTCTGTGACTCTGAGAGCACAAATGGACCCTTACAGGTCTGTGACTCTGAGAGTGCACAAATGGACCCTTACAGGTCTGTGACTCTGAGAGTGCACAAATGGACCCTTACAGGTCTGTGACTCTGAGAGTGCACAAATGGACCCTTACAGGTCTGTGACTCTGAGAGTGCACAAATGGACCCTTACAGGTCTGTGACTCTGAGAGTGCACAAATGGACCCTTACAGGTCTGTGACTCTGAGAGTGCACAAATGGAGTGTGTCAGTAGTTGGAAGGAATGAATAAAATCAGTTCACTTTTTGTTTGTACTGTAACAAGTACAAACTAGTACAAAACTAGCCATAAAATGCATTTCATTTTTTCAGTTAATCTATTTTCTAGTAATCATCAAAGTCATACAACTGCAATATGTCATTACAGTTTAAATAAATACCAACACAGGAACATTGTAAAAAAAAATCTCACAGATAGAATAAAGACTAGCAAATAAATAAATACATAAATAAACTCTCTCCCTTACGGGAGCGTGTTGCAGCCAAGCCACTTGCAGTATGCGGGGTCGCTACAATAGCATATTTTATGAAATGTAAACTTTTTTTTTCTTTTTTGGTAAAGACCGTAACATATCTATTTGTTTAATCTAATTGATTAAAAAAACATTTCTATTTCTATAAACATTATATCCATTTGATCCCCTATAGCTCTATTGATCCCGATATATGAATATTACATTTTTTTTATGAATTTTGAACCCATACGGCTCAAAATATTTTCACAGAAAATAAATCAACAGGGCACACGTGTGCGTTTGTGTGCACGTGCATGCGCGCGCGCGTGTGTGTGTTAATGGTGTTTGTGTGTCAGTGTAGCGAACAGCAGATGAAGTAGTTGAAGATGATGTTTTGTCTCCTTCCTGATCAGCTCCCAGGATGCTCTGCTGTAACGCTGAAAGTACACAGAAATACTACTGTTAAAACTCCTAAAGTACACAGAAATACTACTGTTAAAACTATTAAAGTACACAGAAATACTACTGTTAAAACTCTCAAAGTACACAGAAATACTACTGTTAAAACTCTCAAAGTACACAGAAATACTACTGTTAAAACTATTAAAGTACACAGAAATACTACTGTTAAAACGCTGAAATTACACGCTATAATACACAAATAAGTACACAAAATAAAACTGGGGCGCCGGGCGGTCATAGCTGAATGGGTAGATGGGGCGCCGGGCGGTCATAGCTGAATGGGTAGATGCAGGTCACAGGTTCGATGCTTGGCAATGTGTCTATGTATCCCTGAGCAAGACACGATCTGCCCCACTGGTTATTTCTACCAGTGGGGCAGATAGTGTCTTATTTCTACCAGTGGGGCAGATAGTGTCTTGCTCAGGGACCAGTGGGGCAGATAGTGTCTTGCTCAGGGACCAGTGGGGCAGATAGTGTCTTGCTCAGGGACCAGTGGGGCAGATAGTGTCTTGCTCAGGGACAACCAGTGGGGCAGATAGTGTCTTGCTCAGGGACCAGTGGGGCAGATAGTGTCTTGCTCAGGGACAACCAGTGGGGCAGATAGTGTCTTGCTCAGGGACCAGTGGGGCAGATAGTGTCTTGCTCAGGGACAACCAGTGGGGCAGATAGTGTCTTGCTCAGGGACCAGTGGGGCAGATAGTGTCTTGCTCAGGGACCAGTGGGGCAGATAGTGTCTTGCTCAGGGACCAGTGGGGCAGATAGTGTCTTGCTCAGGGACCAGTGGGGCAGATAGTGTCTTGCTCAGGGACCAGTGGGGCAGATAGTGTCTTGCTCAGGGACCAGTGGGGCAGATAGTGTCTTGCTCAGGGACCAGTGGGGCAGATAGTGTCTTGCTCAGGGACCAGAGGGGCAGATAGTGTCTTGCTCAGGGACCAGAGGGGCAGATAGTGTCTTGCTCAGGGACCAGTGGGGCAGATAGTGTCTTGCTCAGGGACCAGTGGGGCAGATAGTGTCTTGCTCAGGGACCAGTGGGGCAGATAGTGTCTTGCTCAGGGACAACCAGTGGGGCAGATAGTGTCTTGCTCAGGGACCAGTGGGGCAGATAGTGTCTTGCTCAGGGACCAGTGGGGCAGATAGTGTCTTGCTCAGGGACCAGTGGGGCAGATAGTGTCTTGCTCAGGGACCAGTGGGGCAGATAGTGTCTTGCTCAGGGACCAGTGGGGCAGATAGTGTCTTGCTCAGGGACCAGTGGGGCAGATAGTGTCTTGCTCAGGGACCAGTGGGGCAGATAGTGTCTTGCTCAGGGACACAGAGGGGCAGATAGTGTCTTGCTCAGGGACCAGTGGGGCAGATAGTGTCTTGCTCAGGGACACAGACTGTTAATTAACACTCCCATCGCCCAGGACGAAGTACTTTGTCCTTTCTATTAGTAACGCCCGACGCCCAGGACGAAGTATTGTCCAAAAGACGAAGATTATTGATATGAGAACGGATCGCATGGCTCTATAGCCCAGGCGCGCCTCCTGGGCAATCCTCGGTGACGCGCAAGAGTGAGACGTCATCGGAAAAACGTCTTAAAACGTTCATAACTCCTCGCGATCTAAATCATCCCGTCTTTTTATGAAAAAAGATCCTGTGTTAGACGGCGCTCCGCGGTCCCGTCGCTAGTCTCGATAGATTTATTCTTGTCTCCCGTTGTTGTCGATCAACTCTAGAGTGGTGTGGCTATAGGCCTATCTCACAGCCCGTTTTTCACGCCCACTTCCGGTAAATAGTGGTGACTTTAACATGGGCATTTACACGTTTTTTTCTCTGGAGAATCTAAGTACATTTTCTAATGTAAAAATGTGACAGACCAATATTATTATGAAGCAAACAAGATGGTAAATCAGGTCGAGCAGATAGAACAAACCTTACCTTGAGAAAACAAAAGTTGTAGACTTCTTAAATAACCTCTTTTAACATGTAGCGTCTATGGAGTGACGTCACGCTATCACCACTAACCCCGAAAGGGGGCGTATTTAGGGGGGCGGGGAAATTCTGTGAGATAGGCTTATTGTTAGCTGCTACACACACATCAACAACTTCCGCCGGTCCGTCCGGAAAAGGGGTCCGTGTTTATAAATCGAATGGGCGCATTAATGTAATGGATTAAATAACCCCGGGCAATTAAAGTGTTAATACTACTCTCTACTACCATGACAGTAGATGTAGGCTTCTTTAAATACTAGTGTCAGTATACTAAATACTATAGTAGACTATCGTTGCTGTCGTGCAGAAACCTTCCATAGGCCTAATTCATACAGAAACCTTCCATAGGCTTAATTCATACAGAAACCTTCCATAGGCCTAATTCAAGTACTTTGTTTGTTTTGTGTTTGTTTTTTGTCTGTAAACTGGAACTGGGAGGTGATTTCTTCCTCACTGCAGAGTATATCATTTTTAAGTTTGTAGATCTGCTACTTTTGCTAGTTTTGTTAATTTGTATCTTGAAAAGTAACAGTTTTGGCCTCCCAACAGCAATGATATAGGCGGCCCTATACTAATAATATGCAGTTATGGATGTACAGTATTAAAGGTAGCTTACCATGCTGCGGAGAACCTCCCGGGTCAGTTTCCTGTAGTATCGCCTCAGCCTCTTGTCGGGTCGTTTCTCCGGCGTCCTCCTCACGCAGGTGGTCAGTTCCTCCGCCTGCCTGTGGACGACGACGCGGAACTCCTCCGTCTTGCCGGCGTCCCAGCCGGCGACGCTGGACGGGTCACCCTTGTTAAAGAGACGAGAGATCTGCACCATGCTGTCTCTGATGAAACGCATCCTGGACTCCACCTGCCGAGGACGAGAGACACAGGCACAACACAGAGAGAGAGAGAGAGAGAGAGAGTTAGGCAACTGCTAAACATTATGAGTTCAAGTAGAATAAAACAGGATACAACCATTGCCCACATAGATTACGAGTGTTCGCTAGTTGTCAAAGTGGGGTCCAGCCGGGGGGGGGGGGACCCCCAGCGGTCCAGCCGGGGGAGGACCCCCAGCGGTCCAGCCGGGGGAGGATCCCCAGCGGTCCATATAGAGACCCTATAGCCAGTGGTACCCCAAACTTTTTCATGTCAAGGACCCCCAAATTGACACTAATTAGCCCCACGGACCCCCATTTGAAGAGATATGCCAGGGACCCCTCCATAAGAGAAGATTTTTTACGGCTCTAGCAGTGATTCTCAACCCCTTTAATTTCAAGGACCGCCCAGTTTGTCATGCATTACTCTACGGACCCCCCATTTAATGGCATTTCTATCTCTGAGACCCCCAATTTATATTGTAAAATCAAGGTCAATTTAAATCTGAGAGTGTACAAAGAGTTACAGACCCATAAGGGTCCATTTGGTTGCATTTGTACACTCTCAGAGTTACAGACCCATAAGGGTCCATTTGGTTCCATTTGTACACTCTCAGAGTTACAGACCCATAAGGGTCCATTTGGTTCCAAACTATCATTTAGCTGGGGACCCCCTGGAACTCCCTCAAGGACCCCTGGGGGTCCCCGGACCCCACTTTGGGAACCACTGGCCTACAGTACATCGGCTATTTAAAGAATGGTGTCCAGACAGACAGACAGACAGACAGACAGGCAGGCAGGCAGACAGACAGACAGACAGACAGACAGACAGACAGACAGACAGGCAGGCAGGCAGGCAGGCAGGCAGACAGACAGGCAGGCAGGCAGGCAGGCAGGCAGGCAGGCAGGCAGACAGAGACAGACAGACAGACAGACAGACAGACAGACAGACAGACAGACAGACAGACAGACAGACAGACAGACAGACAGACAGACAGACAGACAGACAGACAGACAGACAGGTACATACCTCAGCTTTTGTCATGCTGACGTAGAGGGAAAAGGGGAAATTGACGGGACATCTATCATCAGTCATCTCTCCCTGTAGAAACACAGTAAATGGTATTAATGTTACTATTGTACACGCTACAATAACAACAACAACAACAACAACACAATAATAATGGTTATAGTACTGTATAGTAGTATTAGGCCTGATGTCGAAAAATAAAAAAAGTCTTCTGAAAGAATATATATTCAACGATTTTTCAAAAATAGCAGACCTACAAGCTCGTAGCGCGCCACTCGGTGGCGCGCTACGAGCTTGTAGATCTGCTGTTTTTCAATAGCTAAAGTATAACATAATGCTTAGTTAAAACACCAAAAAGGGTTCCCGTCCAGAATGGGTTAATAGGCCTAGTAGTAGTAGTACATGTAATAACACATTCTGTGAATTCCATATCTAAAGTATAATGTGGTTTCGAAAAAAAGAACAATGATCCGGGCACTCGAGAGTAAAACAAAAGAGGAATGGCCTTTGTTTAATTAAAAGGACCATGAAAGGTCAGGGCGAAATGCCCTGATGAAGTTGCCTTCAAATGAAATAAAGGCTATTCTTCTTTTTCCTCATGAGTGCACAGGTCGTCTGTTGTTTCTCCTGTGTCTTGATCCTGTTAGATCCTGTGTGAGCACCTTTTAAATGTTTTATTATTTAGTCATCTTTTTACTTCTTGTGAGCACCTGCGGTTACTCCTGTTTTGTTCTGACATAATGCAGTGGTTCTCAAACTGTACAATGTTAACTCTGACAGAATACACACACGTTTAGGGTCAATTTAGAACCTCCTCCTGAAGGAACCCTGGGTTTCATTTGTCATCAATTCTGTAACTCAGGGGTTCTCAACCTTTTTGGCCGGGGACCCCCGAAAATGCTTTGGCAACGTCTCGGGACCCCTGCCCCGCCCCCTCCCGACCCCCAATATAAATTGACTGCTACAATAACCTTAATAATAGAGACAATACACCATAAATAAATACTGAAACCATCATCATTAGGGAAGGTGTATGCATGTACTATGTGTACTATATGTAAATTCTTCATTTCCACTTTACAGCCATTCAGTTGCAAAAAAATAATAATAATCTTTTTTTTTTTTTTTTAATAATTTGGGGACCCCCCAAAATAATTTGGCGACCCCTCGAGGGGTCGCGACCCACGGGTTGAGAACCCCTGCTGTAACTCACAAGGAAGGGGAACCCCATGCCCCAGGGACGTGCACACACAGACGTCAAAGGGGGCTTCAGCCCCTGCCCTTTTACCCTTCTGTAAAACAACTGCCCTTTCCAGACCACCAATGCAACATTTACTACATGGTGAACGTGAACACAGTATTTTGCGCTGAACACATTTGTTTAGAAATCCATGTCGTTACACCTGCATCTCCACTAGCTAAAGAGTGCTGGGTTGCGCTCCGAAAATAGCTGATCTACAAGCTCACAATGCGTTGCAGCGCGACACGTTGTGAGCTTGTAGATCTGCTATTTTCGCTATCTTTGTCCACAAGTGCGCTCTTAACAGGATTTCAGCCCCTGCTCCTCTAACACTCCCTGCATGTCCCTGACAGGGACTGATTGGTCTGCCTTGCTTCAACTGTCCGCTTTGGTTGAATTATTTGATTACCTTGTAGATTATAAAAAGCTCACAATACTCATTGTGAGCTTGTATGTAGATCTGCTCTTTTCAAAAGATGTTTTAGACATTTTAGACATTTGAAAACTTGAGAAACGAGACCTTCTGCATAAAGAATATACTTTCTTACTTTTGGTACTTTAACTACATTTCGATACCAATACTTTTAGTAGAACATTTTGAATTCCGGACGTCTACCTGTATTTCTACATTTGCCGTATTGACACTTTCACTTAAGTAAAAGTTAAATATGCGTACTTTTCCCACCACTGCCACTTAAACCCATTTTGGGCGGGAACCCCATTTGGTGTTTTAAGCATTACGTTATACTTTAGCTATTGAAAAATAGCAGATCTACAAGCTCATAGCGTGCCACCGAGTGGCGCGCTACGAGCTTGTAGGTCTGCTATTTTTGAAAAATCGAAGAACGACTGACATAGAAACATAGCTTTTTCAGAAAACTGACAGGATGTAGAAGACATTTTTAGAATCTGATCTCGGGTCAAAATGGGAAAGTTAAATATGCGTACTTTTCCCACCACTGCCAATTAACACGGCAGCGGGTGCTTTAGAGGTTTTCAAGTGGGTCCCGGCCCGCAAGTCCAGAAAAAAAACAAGCTGCATTAGTAAATATCTTATCACTACTAATTCTACAACTATAATAAATAAACTTCCACTCACCATCTGATCCAGCAGCACCATAGACACGTTGCTCAGGTGGTCGTAGTGCCTCAGCCAATCGCAGGAGCCCGTCGCCGTCGGCGCGCCGAGGGCGCCACTGCTACAACAGAGGGCAAACAGGAGAAACATCATGGCCGTGATTGGTCGGTCGATTAGTCCGCTCGCTCGGTGCATGGTCGCCATTGGTTGATTGGTTTGTTGGTAGTAGTAGCGTAGCTCTTGCATGTATATGTGTGTGTGTCTTGTGAGTGTTTGAGATATTTGAGCTTATACTAACCTGGTCCGATGCTCTTATACATGCTGGAGATGGGAAACGGAAAACACTGAGGAAAACACAGAGAAACAGACAGACAGGTATTGGAGGGAGAGACAGAAGGAGAGACAGACAGACAGAAAGGAGAGAGGGAAAGGAGAGGCGTGGGGGAGAGAGGGAGGGGGGAGGAGGGACAGAGTGAAAGTGAGAAATCCCCACTTTCCATCTCTGCTTCATGAGGAGGAAGGAAGTCACCTTTCAACTGTTCAAAACTTTAACCATCCCTCTACTCTTTTATGCCACAACAATAAATAAAACATATATATGAAGTTGTGAAATATAACTTGTATATGCAGTATGTTAACTTAACTACATCATGGGTGACAATTCTAAAAGCAGTCTAAATGTTATGATGAATTGAACAAGGTGGACCCTCTTGTAAACAAGTGCTTTACAAGTGCTTTATTGGGTCGTCCACTCAGTTGACAGTTTTTGTATTGAGGTGTGCTTGAAATGTACTGTAATTCTGCAAACAATTAATAAATACTTCAATCAATCAATCAATCAATCAAAGTTAATACACTATGCATAAATGTAGCATGCATTGGGCCTAATTAGAGTTATATATATATATATATATATATATATATATATATATATATATATATATATATATATTGATTTTGGAGGGACACATCTCGATGTTGGAAAAAAGATTTCCATTAGTTTAGAAAAGAATGCAAATGGGATAAATCAATAAAAAAAATATTTTGTTAATTGAAAATTAATTTACAGAAGGAAACACGTGGAAACTCAAATGGAATAAAAATACATGTTGCAAATAGTCAACTACACCGCTCACATCTGTGAGGTGAAAACAGTTAATACCGGTATTTATTTTCATCCTTTTAAAATGAATTCAGTTCACTGTCAAGTTATCACAACAACTAGTATTACTATAACTATAGTTCCACAAAGCTATGATGATGAAATCACAAGGCAACTATTTCAATAAAGTCATGACATCATAGAACTACACTAGTATTTGAATAAAGTTATGAATGAAATTCTGTTTCTGTTTGAGAAGGAAACTGAAACACCGTGACGTCACCCACTGGAGTCTCCCTAGCGCTCCCTCCCTCTCTCTCTCTCTCTCTCTCTCTCTCTCTCTCTCTCTCTCTCTCTCTCTCTCCCCAACGTCACGTGACCCAGGCATCTGGCTTCATGCGGAAGTGCAAAGGAATACAAACATGAATACAAACCACATGTAAACAAACAGCGCGACACAGTATTCAAGCAACCTTTCAACTACTTTGAAATGGATTCAGAGCGGGTGAGATGTATTAACCGCGACAGTAGATCTTTCAGTGTGGGAATCATAGAGTTATATACGGTAATATATGGTGGGAAGGAATGGGATCACTTTTGGACAGCATTTAGTTTTAGTTTGTGTGACGCTGTTATATTCCAGTAGGTGGCGGTAATGTCCCTATTATGGATTGATTGGGCTGAACATTGTATTCAGCTTGCAGAATGAGTAGCCTACAACAGACGGTTCAAAGGAAAGTTCAGGTCACACTGCTACGAGGATAAACCCCCAAAAAAAGACTTGTTTACATCAGGGTCCTCCATCTTCAATTCATCAGAACATTTATACATACTTAAATATACACTTACATCGAAGAACAGGAAATCACCATAAATAAAGGCTAAAAGGGAAACATTTGTACAGTAGGCCTATGGGAAAAAGGGTTTGGGAACTTTAACGTTTTGTTTTGTAGCTCTGGTCCATATAATGCCTTTGCATTTAGAGCTATGCTAGCCTACTCTTGACTTCCTGCGCTCGCATGAGATGCAGACCAGCCTCTCGACTGTAGGGAACGTTTTCGCTACTCACCAAAAAACAAGGACGGTTTTGATAATTAATTAGAAAGCCTACTTTCCTCGGTGGACGCCCCCCACCCACCACACGTATAAAATTGACTTTTTGACCAGAAAGGGATTTTGTTTTCTCCCACCAAAAACTAAATAACACATTGTTTCCTTCTTGTTTACAAGGTGTATCCCATTAAGACATTTGTAACCATTAAAACATTGATACATAATATTAGCAAAGATTCCATTTTAACATTCAACAGTTACATCGGGTGGAAATTGTAAAGGTGGTACACTTTTTAACCCATTCAGGACAGGAACCCCTTTTGGTGTTTTAAGCATTATGTTATACTTTAGCTATTGAAAAATAGCAGATCTACAAGCTCATAGCGCGGAGTGCCGCGCTACGAGCTTGTAGATCTGCTATTTTTGAAAGATCTTAAAAATGTGCCGCAAATCTTTGAATATAGGCCTATATTATTTCAGAGCGAAAGTTTTTAACTCAAATCTTTGCTTCTGGGTGGGTCCCTGGAACAACATATTTTCAGATTGGGTCGGCGGTCAATTTCATATACTTTCTGGGGTCCTTGAGATGAAATAGTTTGAGAACGACTGACAGAAACATGTCATGATTTAGAAGACAACACCCTAAGTCCTACAGCATGTATGAACAACATTTGTAGCATTGTGTTCACTGTACAGCTGTGTGATCGAGACGCCTACTGTCAATTCCAGATGTCCAACTGGTGTGGCTGTGGGCCTGGGAAGGTAATGGATGCAAAGCCAGCTTCTTATCATCAGTAGCCTGGGGGAAGGTAATGGATGCAAAGCCAGCTTCTCATCATCCGTAGCCTGGGGGAAGGTAATGGATGCAAAGCCAGCTTCTCATCATCAGTAGCCTGGGGGGAAGGTAATGGATGCAAAGCCAGCTTCTCATCATCCGTAGCCTGGGGGAAGGTAATGGATGCAAAGCCAGCTTCTCATCATCCGTAGCCTGGGGGAAGGTAATGGATGCAAAGCCAGCTTCTCATCATCCGTAGCCTGGGGGAAGGTAATGGATGCAAAGCCAGCTTCTCATCATCCGTAGCCTGGGGGAAGGTAATGGATGCAAAGCCAGCTTCTCATCAACAGTAGCCTGGGGAAAGGTAATGGATGCAAAGCCAGCTTCTCATCATCAGTGGCCTGGGGGAAGGTAATGGATGCAAAGCCAGCTTCTCATCAACAGTAGCCTGGGGAAAGTTAATGGATGCAAAGCCAGCTTCTCATCATCAGTGGCCTGGGGGAAGGTAATGGATGCAAAGCCAGCTTCTCATCATCCGTAGCCTGGGGGAAGGTAATGGATGCAAAGCCAGCTTCTCATCATCAGTAGCCTGGGGGAAGGTAATGGATGCAAAGCCAGCTTCTCATCATCCGTAGCCTGGGGGAAGGTAATGGATGCAAAGCCAGCTTCTCATCATCAGTAGCCTGGGGGGAAGGTAATGGATGCAAAGCCAGCTTCTCATCATCCGTAGCCTGGGGGAAGGTAATGGATGCAAAGCCAGCTTCTCATCAACATTAACAGTGAGTACCAACCGCTATTCAGGCCTGATGTCGATTCTACAA
Organism: Electrona antarctica; assembly: GCF_951216825.1. Lineage (NCBI taxonomy): Eukaryota > Metazoa > Chordata > Actinopteri > Myctophiformes > Myctophidae > Electrona > Electrona antarctica. The sequence continues at coordinate 4,127,207 of NC_136812.1, read as the reverse complement.
AGGTCTTCTAAATCCTGACAGTTTTCTGTAAAACCCATGTTTTTATGTAGTGGTTCTCAAACATTTTCATGTCAAGGACCCCCAAGATTATATGGAATTGGCCTCCGACCCCCATGTGAAAATATGTTGTTCCAGGAACCCCCCCAAGAAGCAAAGATTTGAGTTAAAAACGTTCGCTCTGAAAGAATATATATTCAAAGATTTACGCCACATTTTCACGATTTAAAAAAAATAGCAGATCTACAAGCTTGTAGCGCGGCACTCGGTGCTGCACTATGAGCTTGTAGATCTGCTATTTTTCAATAGCTAAAGCATAACATAATGCTTAAAACACCAAAAAGGGTTCCCCCCCAAAATGGATTAAGTTAAACCCTATTTTGTTTTCGTTTTTTTAAGATATTTTTGGGGGCTTTGTTTTGCCTCTATTTGACAGATGATAGTAGGTAGACAGGAAGGGGGGGGGGACAGCAAAGTTTGTCGGGATCGGGACTCGAACCCGTGACACGCTGTAAAGCTGGCTTACCAGCCAAGGTGCCTGGACCGCTGAGCCACGGCCCCAGGCCGTTAAACCCTGTCTTTGACCTGTGAGTGAGGTAACGGATGCAACGCGACTGTGGCTCAAGAGGTAGAGCAGGTCGTCCAATGATCCATGGGTCGGAGGTTCGAATCCCGGCTCCTCCTGTCTACATGTCGAAGTGTCCTTGGGCAAGACACTGAACCCCAAATTGCTCCCGATGTGCTGGTTGGTGCCTTGCATGGCTTCTGCCGCAATTGGTGTATGAATGTGCGTATGGATGGGTGAATGTAATGCACAATCTATGTAAAGCGCCAGCTTCTCATCATCAAGGTTCAAGGTTGTACTTTATTGTTACATCTTGTGTACAGTACAGGTACATAAGACTCGAGTAAAGGCTAGTTTAGTTTGGTTTCCTTCAGACAATGCAGCAGCATAGATAACATCAATCATCAATCACAGCAAACACAGGGATAGAATAAGGAGTGCAAGAAAGGCCAAACAAACGGAAAAATATAGTAACCTATGTACATGTGCAAGTTTTCCCTGTAGTAGCAACGTTTGGTAAAGCTTACTGTATGTTCCATATATACAGCAAACAAAGTTTAGAAAGGTGCAATTCGAGCATAATAGTATGGGAGGTGTGTGTGTGTGTGTGTGTGTGCGTGTGCGTGTGTGTGTGCGCGCGGGGGTGCTAGCGTTTTCCTGACGCACCAGATTCATCATGAACAACTGTCATGACATCATCCGCCTCAAATCCCTGTGATTGGCTGTGGTCAACCAGAGTTGATTCGGCTTTCAGCCAATGGCCTCACTATAGAGTTTGCAATATGCCTATATTTGGTGAACGTGAGCAGAGATTTCCACTACTCATCTTTAGCGACAATCTTTAGATACTTTGTATTAATAGTCCTTTTAATTATCCATTATTCTTATTGAAAGCCGTCGGTACGCTAGCGGTCTAATTTAAGGGAGCGGCGGTATAAGAGTTACAGAACCGTGTTGCGAGGCGGATGAGCATCACAAGCTACTGAAAGTCGCCGAGGACACAAACATGGTCCCGGAGAAGCTAGAGAGGAGATGCGAGGTGCCAAAGACCAAGATACTGAGCTGTACGCGGCCTACGTGGAGGGAGATACTGAGCTGTACGCGGCCTACAGGGAGGGCCAGAAACAGCTGCAGTTGAAGCTCCGGCCGCCTGAACAAGTACCTGGACGACATGAGGATCCTTCAGATCCTGAACCAAGAGAGGTGCGCCACTCACCGCCTACCACGCCCACCGTGCCACTTCATCTTCACCGTGTGTCCAACCTTCAGATGGCCATTGCACAGCTACAGGCGGCCAAGGCACAGCTACAGGCCACCAGCGTGTCCTGGCAGGAGCAAAAGGGGAGCTTCACGGAAGAGATGTCGAAGCTGGAGGGCCGCTCTGAGGAGCTGCAGAGACGGAACACACTCCAACACGAGCAGATCCAGCAGCTCACAGAGGAGAACAGCCGCCTGGAAGCAGAGGTGTCCAGCAGCAGTGGTTCAGTGACCTCCCTGCAGAGCCAGGTGCAGAACCTGCATGAGAACATGGGCAAGGTGACCGAGGAGACCAACGACCTGAGGAAGGAGCTGGAGGCCAAGCATCAGGAGCTGCAGGACAAGGACAGTACCTTGACCCAGATCAAGACCCAGTATGACGAGCTCAAGATAGAACATGACAAGATGGTGACCGAGGCATCCCAGGACGAGGAGGCCCGTCAGGCCTCGGTCCAACAGGAGCTTCAGGGCCTGAGAGATTCCCTGGCCCAGGCCGAAACCAGAACCAGAGAGCTACAGACACAGCTGGAGAACCTTGACACGGCACTGAGCAAACGTGATGCAGAATCACTATTTCAAAAACATTTCCAAAAAAACATTCCCCCAAAAAATAACATTTTCCAAGAATTAAAAACAAATTCAAGTAACCTTTTCAGTAATTTCATGAATAAATCAAAGAAAAATCAAGGAAATTCCGCAAAGTAGAATAGACTCTATTCTACTTTGCGGAATTTCCTTGATTTTTCTTTAAATCGTAAAGTTTTTTTAAGGAATGCTCTATTCAATAGAGCATTCCTTAAAAAAACTTTACGAGTAATAATCCCACCTACCTTCAGTACACAAGACTAAACAAGACAAGATTAAAGGTAGTGTAAGTGATTTTCTTTGGTTAAAATAATTGTTAAAAAGCTCTATATTGTGATAGTACTCATTGCTCTAGCGTGTTTGTTCAATAACAGGAGTCTCCATGTCTCCAGCTTTTTTTTTTTAAACAGAAAATGCATTTACTGAAACTGAAATTAAACTGGGATACCAATTTTATCCAATCAGGATAGAGAACACAGTCAGGATACAGATTAAACTAGAAATGCACTCTGCCGAGCTGCCAACTGGCGCTTTGCACACAAGTTGGCCATGAATGGCCTACTTGTGCGCAAGCAGAGTGCGCAACTTACCTCTGACTCTTGTCAACTTACCGTCCCTCCCCACCTTCTGTTCTGCCACCAGTGTGACAGACTGGTCTATAGAGCGTCGCAGTCCCGCCCCCTACCATGGACCAGGAAATGAATCCCAATGCATTTTTCCCATAGACATTTAAAAAAGTATTTATTTAAAGACGGTTACGCCACGGACAAAGCCAACTCGAGTCGTGACAACTCATGACAACACAAACAATATTTTGGACCAAACAAATAATTACAAAGAAGAAAAACAACAAAAAAAGTGTTGTAACCTGCCGTTTTTTTCTTCTTTCTAATTATTTGTTCGGCCCAAAAATTTGTGTTTGTTGTCATGATTTGTCACGACTCGAGTTGGCTTTGTCCGCGGCGTAAACGTCTTTAAATAAATACTTTCTGAAATGTCTATGAGGAAAATGAACGGAGAATCATTTCCTGGTCCATGGTAGGGGGCGGGACTGCGACGCTCTATTCTAGACCACACTACGTGCGAGCATGTCTTGCCTGTATACTGTATGTATGTTCTCCTTCCCATTGTAAATTGCAAGCTTCTTTAGCAAATGGGCAAATAGAAACAGACAGTATCAGCATCCATGCACTTTTTAATTTATGTCAAATCAATTTAATTTCCCATAAGCAGACAATGAAATTATTGAAACATCTGAGTTATATGTCTATAATTATCCCGTTCCAGATATCCACTACAACGGGTTCTAAATGTATTTTTTACGTGTCCGTTTGAAAGTCAAATTGGTTCCGTCATCCACATCGGTGTTGTCGCTCGGCCAATCAGGGTTTGTGTGTTTTTGGTGGCGTCGCTCGGGCCAATCGGATCGCTGCGTATGTCGGTGGCCCCCTCAGCCAATTGGATGGGCTCCGTATGTTGGTGCTGTCGCTCGGCCAATCGGGGATTGACTGATGACGTAACTATGTATGTTTATGTAAACACGGTGGTTCCTGATTGGCCGAGGGTGTCACCAAAAATAGGCTACACAATCCTTGATTGGCAGAGGGAGTCACCGACATACGCAGCTGAAAACAGTACTTGCTGGACTGGAAATTGGAACTGGAACATTATAGAAAATTGAGCTCATAACTAGCTACTCTCTCCTGATTGGTTGAACGTTTGTCACCTACCTGAAAACATATTTTCTGTTTATTAAAGAGCTGGAGAGACAGGGAGACCTCTGTTACTGAACAAACACTCTAGCAATGATTACTATCAGAATATAGTGATTTAACCTTTTGACTAAAAAACGTTTTGTTTTAACCACAATATCACTTTCCTATCAGATTCTACAAAATGCCTTCTAAATCCCAACAGTTTTCTGAAAGACCAGTGATGCAAATAGCCTGCATCCTTAGACTCACTAAATGGAGAAAGGACGCAATCATGTCACCCTCCGGGGGTCCAAGATTAAATACTGTACTCGGTACTGTACTCTAACGTCGTTGAAGTAGGACTCATAAAATGTCCCTGGCTGGGACCCATCTAAAAGACCACTCCTGGGTTCCGGGACCCATTTCATTGAAAACCTATTTACATCACTGAAAAACGTATGTTGCTCAATCAGTGGTGCTCAAACATTTTCATGTCAAGGACTCCCAAAATGATGATGTATGATCATGTATTTGGCCACCAACCCCCACGTCAAAATATTCTGTTCCAGGGACAGGGAATGAGTTTAAAACATGTTTCATCTTGTAATGTAATAACGGCATAAGATCGAAATAAACCATTCATTCATTCAGACCTCCTCCAGAATCTCTCTCTCTCTCTCTCTCTCTCTCTCTCTCTCTCTCTCTCTCTCTCTCTCTCCGTTCATTTTCCTCATAGACATTTCAGAAAGTATTTATTTAAAGACGTTTACGCCGCGGACAAAGCCAACTCGAGTCGTGACAAATCATGACAACAAACACAGTTTTTTGGGCCGAACAAATAATTAGAAAGAAGAAAAAAATGGCAGGTTACAACACTTTTGTTGTTTTTCTTCTTTGTAATTATTTGTTTGGTCCAAAATATTGTTTGTGTTGTCATGAGTTGTCACGACTCGAGTTGGCTTTGTCCGCGGCGTAACCGTCTTTAAATAAATACTTTTTGAAATGTCTATGGGAAAAATGCATTGGGATTCATTTCCTGGGCCATGGTAGGGGGCGGGACTGCGACGCTCTATAGGCCTATCTCACAGCATTTCCCCTCCCCCTTTCCACGCCCCCTTTTTGAGCTAGTGGTGTTATTGTTTCAGCGGTCCATAGGCTTCCATGTTAAAATGTTGTTATACCATTGTGTTTTATTCATATTATTATTGGTCTAATATCGGTTATCGGTTATCGGTTTCCTACATGTACATGTACATGTAGGAAATGTACTTAGATTCTCCAGAGAAAAAAAGTGTAAATGCTAATGGTTAAATAACACCACTAGCTCCAAAAGGGGGCATGGAAAGGGGGTGGGGAAATATGGGCCAACTTGTGAAAGCTGCATGCTTTTATTGTGAAGGGTCTCAGTTCATACAGCCTGCAAGCTCACAGCCTCACAGCCACAGTCTACGAGCTTGTAGATCAGCTATTTTCAGCATGGAACACGTGTACGACGAAGAATAAATCAGGCATCATTGCGCTTCTGTGGAGGGAGGGAGAAATTTTGTTGGCCGAACGAGGCGATCATGTATGGACAGTTGGACACATACAGTACGACATACCTCATCGACGCAAAAATAAAAAGCAATTGGAATCTATTTTTCTTGGCACATTATAAACAAGTTTACTTTACCTCCTCAGTGTTTGGGTCGGGACATGTAGGACTGTATGTGTCTGCTGTCTGCGTGCATATGCGCGCTGTGCGCTCCAGTGAAATTGTGCGGCTTGAGAAAGATTAGTTAATTTGTGTTGGATAAGGGCTTATTGGTGGGTTTTCCGCTATATTAAGGACTGGTTAGGGTGTGTTTTAGCGGGGGTTTCGCCTGGAAGGCTCACTCACTTTTGAACGAAGTTGAACGTGAGAAAGTGACGTTCACACACGCCAGAAATGAACGCGTTCACAATGACGTTCATCAGGCAGAAATACAGTACGTTCAGTTCACGTTCAGCTGAAATAGGAACGCGTTCGTGAACTATCGTTCTTTGAACGCGTTCGGGTACAACACTGTGTGTGTGTGTATGATTATTATGATTATTATTTAATTATTTGTATCATAGATTTATTAATTTTTGTATTTATATGGGTGGGTGGTGTTCAACAACACAGCCAATGCAAAATAGCATTGACAGCTTTAGTTTAGCAACTAGTTGCTAAACAATTTGGATTGGCATTGGACAATCGCTTTGCTTTTGGGGTGGGGGGTTTAGCAAAGGGTCCATTAAAAAGTGTTTCAAATCTTCTGATCTGCCTCTTCTACCTCAAGTAGGTGTCACTGTTTCCTTCATTTCATTCATTACGGGATGACTAACTGGGGGGGGATGTCCAGCCAGGCCATGCCTTGGTTTGCAGTGTCTTTAGGCCCTGTACTGGTCTAGATTAAGATGCCTTGGTCTGTAGTGTCTTAAGGCCCTGTACTGGGTCTAGATTAAGATGCCTTGGTCTGCAGTGTCTTAAGGCCCTGTACTGGATCTACTGGTCTAGATTAAGATGCCTTGGTCTGCAGTGTCTTAAGGCCCTGTACTGGATCTACTGGTCTAGATTAAGATGCCTTGGTCTGTAGTGTCTTAAGGCCCTGTACTGGGTCTAGATTAAGATGCCTTGGTCTGCAGTGTCTTTAGGCCCTGTACTGGGTCTAGATTAAGATGCCTTGGTCTGCAGTGTCTTTAGGCCCTGTACTGGGTCTAGATTAAGATGCCTTGGTCTGTAGTGTCTTAAGGCCCTGTACTGGGTCTAGATTAAGATGCCTTGGTCTGTAGTGTCTTTAGGCCCTGTACTGGTCTAGATTAAGATGCCTTGGTCTGCAGTGTCTTAAGGCCCTGTACTGGGTCTAGATTAAGATGCCTTGGTCTGTAGTGTCTTTAGGCCCTGTACTGGGTCTACTGGTCTAGATTAAGATGCCTTGGTCTGCAGTGTCTTTAGGCCCTGTACTGGGTCTACTGGTCTAGATTAAGATGCCTTGGTCTGCAGTGTCTTAAGGCCCTGTACTGGATCTACTGGGTCTAGATTAAGATGCCTTGGTCTGCAGTGTCTTTAGGCCCTGTACTGGGTCTAGATTAAGATGCCTTGGTCTGCAGTGTCTTAAGGCCCTGTACTGGGTCTAGATTAAGATGCCTTGGTCTGCAGTGTCTTTAGGCCCTGTACTGGGTCTAGATTAAGATGCCTTGGTCTGCAGTGTCTTAAGGCCCTGTACTGGATCTACTGGTCTAGATTAAGATGCCTTGGTCTGCAGTGTCTTTAGGCCCTGTACTGGATCTACTGGTCTAGATTAAGATGCCTTGGTCTGCAGTGTCTTTAGGCCCTGTACTGGGTCTAGATTAAGATGCCTTGGTCTGCAGTGTCTTAAGGCCCTGTACTGGGTCTAGATTAAGATGCCTTGGTCTGCAGTGTCTTTAGGCCCTGTACTGGATCTACTGGGTCTAGATTAAGATGCCTTGGTCTGCAGTGTTTTAAGGCCCTGTACTGGGTCTAGATTAAGATGCCTTGGTCTGCAGTGTCTTTAGGCCCTGTACTGGATCTACTGGGTCTAGATTAAGATGCCTTGGTCTGCAGTGTCTTAAGGCCCTGTACTGGGTCTAGATTAAGATGCCTTGGTCTGCAGTGTCTTAAGGCCCTGTACTGGGTCTAGATTAAGATGCCTTGGTCTGCAGTGTCTTTAGGCCCTGTACTGGGTCTAGATTAAGATGCCTTGGTCTGCAGTGTCTTTAGGCCCTGTACTGGGTCTAGATTAAGATGCCTTGGTCTGTAGTGTCTTAAGGCCCTGTACTGGGTCTAGATTAAGATGCCTTGGTCTGCAGTGTCTTAAGGCCCTGTACTGGGTCTAGATTAAGATGCCTTGGTCTGTAGTGTCTTAAGGCCCTGTACTGGGTCTAGATTAAGATGCCTTGGTCTGTAGTGTCTTAAGGCCCTGTACTGGGTCTAGATTAAGATGCCTTGGTCTGCAGTGTCTTAAGGCCCTGTACTGGGTCTAGATTAAGATGCCTTGGTCTGCAGTGTCTTTAGGCCCTGTACTGGGTCTAGATTAAGATGCCTTGGTCTGTAGTGTCTTAAGGCCCTGTACTGGGTCTAGATTAAGATGCCTTGGTCTGCAGTGTCTTTAGGCCCTGTACTGGTCTAGATTAAGATGCCTTGGTCTGCAGTGTCTTAAGGCCCTGTACTGGGTCTAGATTAAGATGCCTTGGTCTGCAGTGTCTTTAGGCCCTGTACTGGGTCTAGATTAAGATGCCTTGGTCTGCAGTGTCTTAAGGCCCTGTACTGGGTCTAGATTAAGATGCCTTGGTCTGCAGTGTCTTTAGGCCCTGTACTGGGTCTAGATTAAGATGCCTTGGTCTGCAGTGTCTTAAGGCCCTGTACTGGGTCTAGATTAAGATGCCTTGGTCTGCAGTGTCTTTAGGCCCTGTACTGGTCTAGATTAAGATGCCTTGGTCTGCAGTGTCTTTAGGCCCTGTACTGGGTCTAGATTAAGATGCCTTGGTCTGCAGTGTCTTTAGGCCCTGTACTGGGTCTAGATTAAGATGCCTTGGTCTGTAGTGTCTTAAGGCCCTGTACTGGTCTAGATTAAGATGCCTTGGTCTGCAGTGTCTTAAGGCCCTGTACTGGTCTAGATTAAGATGCCTTGGTCTGTAGTGTCTTAAGGCCCTGTACTGGGTCTAGATTAAGATGCCTTGGTCTGTAGTGTCTTAAGGCCCTGTACTGGGTCTAGATTAAGATGCCTTGGTCTGCAGTGTCTTTAGGCCCTGTACTGGGTCTACTGGGTCTAGATTAAGATGCCTTGGTCTGCAGTGTCTTTAGGCCCTGTACTGGATCTACTGGGTCTAGATTAAGATGCCTTGGTCTGTAGTGTCTTAAGGCCCTGTACTGGGTCTAGATTAAGATGCCTTGGTCTGCAGTGTCTTTAGGCCCTGTACTGGGTCTACTGGGTCTAGATTAAGATGCCTTGGTCTGCAGTGTCTTAAGGCCCTGTACTGGGTCTAGATTAAGATGCCTTGGTCTGCAGTGTCTTTAGGCCCTGTACTGGGTCTAGATTAAGATGCCTTGGTCTGCAGTGTCTTAAGGCCCTGTACTGGTCTAGATTAAGATGCCTTGGTCTGCAGTGTCTTTAGGCCCTGTACTGGGTCTAGATTAAGATGCCTTGGTCTGTAGTGTCTTAAGGCCCTGTACTGGGTCTACTGGGTCTAGATTAAGATGCCTTGGTCTGTAGTGTCTTAAGGCCCTGTACTGGGTCTAGATTAAGATGCCTTGGTCTGCAGTGTCTTTAGGCCCTGTACTGGGTCTAGATTAAGATGCCTTGGTCTGTAGTGTCTTAAGGCCCTGTACTGGGTCTAGATTAAGATGCCTTGGTCTGCAGTGTCTTTAGGCCCTGTACTGGGTCTAGATTAAGATGCCTTGGTCTGCAGTGTCTTTAGGCCCTGTACTGGGTCTAGATTAAGATGCCTTGGTCTGCAGTGTCTTAAGGCCCTGTACTGGGTCTAGATTAAGATGCCTTGGTCTGCAGTGTCTTTAGGCCCTGTACTGGATCTAGATTAAGATGCCTTGGTCTGCAGTGTCTTTAGGCCCTGTACTGGGTCTAGATTAAGATGCCTTGGTCTGCAGTGTCTTTAGGCCCTGTACTGGGTCTAGATTAAGATGCCTTGGTCTGCAGTGTCTTTAGGCCCTGTACTGGGTCTAGATTAAGATGCCTTGGTCTGCAGTGTCTTTAGGCCCTGTACTGGGTCTAGATTAAGATGCCTTGGTCTGCAGTGTCTTTAGGCCCTGTACTGGGTCTAGATTAAGATGCCTTGGTCTGCAGTGTCTTTAGGCCCTGTACTGGATCTAGATTAAGATGCCTTGGTCTGCAGTGTCTTTAGGCCCTGTACTGGGTCTAGATTAAGATGCCTTGGTCTGCAGTGTCTTTAGGCCCTGTACTGGGTCTAGATTAAGATGCCTTGGTCTGCAGTGTCTTTAGGCCCTGTACTGGGTCTAGATTAAGATGCCTTGGTCTGCAGTGTCTTTAGGCCCTGTACTGGGTCTAGATTAAGATGCCTTGGTCTGCAGTGTCTTAAGGCCCTGTACTGGATCTAGATTAAGATGCCTTGGTCTGCAGTGTTTTAAGGCCCTGTACTGGGTCTAGATTAAGATGCCTTGGTCTGTAGTGTCTTAAGGCCCTGTACTGGGTCTAGATTAAGATGCCTTGGTCTGTAGTGTCTTTAGGCCCTGTACTGGGTCTAGATTAAGATGCCTTGGTCTGTAGTGTCTTTAGGCCCTGTACTGGGTCTAGATTAAGATGCCTTGGTCTGTAGTGTCTTAAGGCCCTGTACTGGGTCTACTGGGTCTAGATTAAGATGCCTTGGTCTGCAGTGTCTTTAGGCCCTGTACTGGGTCTAGATTAAGATGCCTTGGTCTGCAGTGTCTTTAGGCCCTGTACTGGGTCTAGATTAAGATGCCTTGGTCTGTAGTGTCTTAAGGCCCTGTACTGGGTCTACTGGGTCTAGATTAAGATGCCTTGGTCTGTAGTGTCTTAAGGCCCTGTACTGGGTCTACTGGGTCTAGATTAAGATGCCTTGGTCTGCAGTGTCTTTAGGCCCTGTACTGGGTCTAGATTAAGATGCCTTGGTCTGTAGTGTCTTTAGGCCCTGTACTGGGTCTACTGGGTCTAGATTAAGATGCCTTGGTCTGCAGTGTCTTTAGGCCCTGTACTGGGTCTAGATTAAGATGCCTTGGTCTGCAGTGTCTTAAGGCCCTGTACTGGGTCTAGATTAAGATGCCTTGGTCTGTAGTGTCTTAAGGCCCTGTACTGGGTCTAGATTAAGATGCCTTGGTCTGTAGTGTCTTTAGGCCCTGTACTGGGTCTAGATTAAGATGCCTTGGTCTGCAGTGTCTTAAGGCCCTGTACTGGATCTACTGGGTCTAGATTAAGATGCCTTGGTCTGCAGTGTCTTAAGGCCCTGTACTGGGTCTACTGGGTCTAGATTAAGATGCCTTGGTCTGTAGTGTCTTTAGGCCCTGTACTGGGTCTACTGGGTCTAGATTAAGATGCCTTGGTCTGCAGTGTCTTTAGGCCCTGTACTGGGTCTAGATTAAGATGCCTTGGTCTGCAGTGTCTTAAGGCCCTGTACTGGGTCTAGATTAAGATGCCTTGGTCTGTAGTGTCTTTAGGCCCTGTACTGGGTCTAGATTAAGATGCCTTGGTCTGCAGTGTCTTAAGGCCCTGTACTGGATCTACTGGGTCTAGATTAAGATGCCTTGGTCTGCAGTGTCTTAAGGCCCTGTACTGGGTCTACTGGGTCTAGATTAAGATGCCTTGGTCTGCAGTGTCTTAAGGCCCTGTACTGGGTCTAGATTAAGATGCCTTGGTCTGTAGTGTCTTAAGGCCCTGTACTGGGTCTAGATTAAGATGCCTTGGTCTGCAGTGTCTTTAGGCCCTGTACTGGGTCTAGATTAAGATGCCTTGGTCTGTAGTGTCTTTAGGCCCTGTACTGGGTCTAGATTAAGATGCCTTGGTCTGTAGTGTCTTTAGGCCCTGTACTGGGTCTAGATTAAGATGCCTTGGTCTGTTGTGTTTTAAGGCCCTGTACTGGGTCTAGATTAAGATGCCTTGGTCTGTAGTGTCTTAAGGCCCTGTACTGGGTCTAGATTAAGATGCCTTGGTCTGTAGTGTCTTTAGGCCCTGTACTGGGTCTAGATTAAGATGCCTTGGTCTGTAGTGTCTTTAGGCCCTGTACTGGGTCTAGATTAAGATGCCTTGGTCTGTTGTGTCTTAAGGCCCTGTACTGGGTCTAGATTAAGATGCCTTGGTCTGTAGTGTCTTAAGGCCCTGTACTGGGTCTAGATTAAGATGCCTTGGTCTGTAGTGTCTTAAGGCCCTGTACTGGGTCTAGATTAAGATGCCTTGGTCTGCAGTGTCTTTAGGCCCTGTACTGGGTCTAGATTAAGATGCCTTGGTCTGTAGTGTCTTAAGGCCCTGTACTGGGTCTAGATTAAGATGCCTTGGTCTGCAGTGTCTTAAGGCCCTGTACTGGGTCTACTGGTCTAGATTAAGATGCCTTGGTCTGCAGTGTCTTTAGGCCCTGTACTGGGTCTAGATTAAGATGCCTTGGTCTGCAGTGTCTTTAGGCCCTGTACTGGGTCTAGATTAAGATGCCTTGGTCTGCAGTGTCTTTAGGCCCTGTACTGGATCTACTGGTCTAGATTAAGATGCCTTGGTCTGCAGTGTCTTTAGGCCCTGTACTGGGTCTAGATTAAGATGCCTTGGTCTGTAGTGTCTTTAGGCCCTGTACTGGGTCTAGATTAAGATGCCTTGGTCTGTAGTGTCTTAAGGCCCTGTACTGGGTCTAGATTAAGATGCCTTGGTCTGTAGTGTCTTAAGGCCCTGTACTGGTCTAGATTAAGATGCCTTGGTCTGCAGTGTCTTTAGGCCCTGTACTGGGTCTAGATTAAGATGCCTTGGTCTGCAGTGTTTTAAGGCCCTGTACTGGGTCTAGATTAAGATGCCTTGGTCTGCAGTGTTTTAAGGCCCTGTACTGGGTCTAGATTAAGATGCCTTGGTCTGCAGTGTCTTAAGGCCCTGTACTGGGTCTACTGGGTCTAGATTAAGATGCCTTGGTCTGTAGTGTCTTTAGGCCCTGTACTGGGTCTAGATTAAGATGCCTTGGTCTGCAGTGTCTTTAGGCCCTGTACTGGGTCTAGATTAAGATGCCTTGGTCTGCAGTGTCTTAAGGCCCTGTACTGGGTCTAGATTAAGATGCCTTGGTCTGCAGTGTCTTTAGGCCCTGTACTGGGTCTAGATTAAGATGCCTTGGTCTGTAGTGTCTTTAGGCCCTGTACTGGGTCTAGATTAAGATGCCTTGGTCTGCAGTGTCTTTAGGCCCTGTACTGGGTCTAGATTAAGATGCCTTGGTCTGCAGTGTCTTTAGGCCCTGTACTGGGTCTAGATTAAGATGCCTTGGTCTGCAGTGTCTTTAGGCCCTGTACTGGGTCTAGATTAAGATGCCTTGGTCTGCAGTGTCTTTAGGCCCTGTACTGGGTCTAGATTAAGATGCCTTGGTCTGCAGTGTCTTTAGGCCCTGTACTGGGTCTAGATTAAGATGCCTTGGTCTGCAGTGTCTTTAGGCCCTGTACTGGGTCTAGATTAAGATGCCTTGGTCTGTAGTGTCTTAAGGCCCTGTACTGGGTCTAGATTAAGATGCCTTGGTCTGTAGTGTCTTTAGGCCCTGTACTGGGTCTAGATTAAGATGCCTTGGTCTGTAGTGTCTTAAGGCCCTGTACTGGGTCTAGATTAAGATGCCTTGGTCTGCAGTGTCTTAAGGCCCTGTACTGGGTCTAGATTAAGATGCCTTGGTCTGCAGTGTTTTAAGGCCCTGTACTGGGTCTAGATTAAGATGCCTTGGTCTGCAGTGTCTTTAGGCCCTGTACTGGGTCTAGATTAAGATGCCTTGGTCTGCAGTGTCTTAAGGCCCTGTACTGGGTCTAGATTAAGATGCCTTGGTCTGTAGTGTCTTTAGGCCCTGTACTGGTCTAGATTAAGATGCCTTGGTCTGCAGTGTCTTTAGGCCCTGTACTGGGTCTAGATTAAGATGCCTTGGTCTGCAGTGTCTTTAGGCCCTGTACTGGGTCTAGATTAAGATGCCTTGGTCTGCAGTGTCTTAAGGCCCTGTACTGGGTCTAGATTAAGATGCCTTGGTCTGCAGTGTCTTAAGGCCCTGTACTGGTCTAGATTAAGATGCCTTGGTCTGCAGTGTCTTAAGGCCCTGTACTGGGTCTACTGGTCTAGATTAAGATGCCTTGGTCTGCAGTGTCTTTAGGCCCTGTACTGGGTCTAGATTAAAGCCAAAACCACACCAAAGGGTCGGGTTGGGACAACACTGTTTCTAAGGTAGACCACACCAATGCAATTCATTGCAACTCAATGAGTTGCATTGGCGTGGTTTACCTTAAAAACGTTTTGTCCCAACCCGACCCTTTGGTGTGGTTTGGGACCCGACCCTTCTCATCATCAGACAAGTCACAGAGTGTGCTGGTTCCTGTTGTCTGTTAGTGTTAGCGTTTCTGTACCGTCTGTCTAAATGACAAGGTCAACCCTGGATCTATCTTTGATGCCATGCCGGCTCAGAGTATCCCCATCTTCTGGGACCAGTACCCTTCCATCAAATATCAACAGTATCTCGTCTCGTTTGACCTGGAACCTTTTGGCTATCTCTGCTTTGAACTGTGCGACGGAGGCACCCTCCGAGATTACCATCAGTTCCGTATTTTTCAGGGTTTCGACAGTGACCACGATCTGCGCGGCTTGCGCGACGTCTTTATTGCCTTTAGAGTTCATGGTACGCTACCTTCGCCTGCGCTCTGCCACACTGTACAGTGAATTGATCACGGTAAACCGAACGGATCATATTTCCAAGCCACTACCAACTGTCTTTTATACTTAACAGTTCTACCTCTCTGACGCACCGTCATCATGAACAACTGTGATGACATCATCCACCTCAAATCCCTGTGATTGGCTGTGGTCAACCAGAGTTGATTCGGCTTTCAGCCAATGACATCAGTAGAGTTTGCAATATGCCTATATTTGGTGAACGTTAGTAGAGATTGCCGCTACTCATCATTAGTGACGTTCTTTAGATATTTGAATCCATTTTTGTCAGTATTAATGCCATCAGTACTGTTTATACAACAAGGGAGTGGCAGTATAAGAGTTGAAGAGTGTAGAACTGTGCTGTGAGGCGGAGCAGGAACACGAGCTACCGAAAGTCGCCGAGGACGCAAACAAGGTCCTGGAAAAGCTAGAGAGGAGATGCGAGGTGCCAAAGACAACGCTACCGGGCTGTACACGGCCTACGGGGAGGACCAGAAACAGCTGCAGTTGAAGCTCCTGGATGACATGGTGCAGGACCTGGAGGCCAAGGCTCCAATCTTTAGAGAACGGAGAGACGAAGACAAGAAGTTGCTGGAACGGGCCGTGAAGGAGGCGCACCGTCTGCAGAGGGAGACGGACGAGGCCAACAAACGCTCCTCCGTGCTGGAGAGGGACGTCCGGAGGTGTGAGCTGCTGCTGGCGGACATGGCTCGGCAGGTGCGCGTGCTCCTGCTGGAGCTGGAGGAGGCCCGCGGGAACCACGTGGTCCTGGAGGAGAAGCCGAGCCGGGCCGACGGCAACGGCACATCATCATCGGAGGTGATCACCCAGCACCTGGTGACCTTCCGCGGCGTGGAGGAGTTGCAGCAGCAGAACCAGCGCCTCCTGGTGGCCATCAGGGATCTCAGCGAAGCCCAGGAGCAAGAGGAGCTGGAGACCGCGGCAGACACCAAGTTCAGTGAGATGGAGCGCAGGCTGGAGAAGTCCCGATCTGAGCTGGAGAAAACCCAATCCGAGCTGGAGGCTCGCAAGGAGCAGTGTGACCGGCATATGCAGGTGGTCGAGTCCATTGGCAGGCAGAGGGACATGTGCCACCGAATACTTGTACAGGCAACCGGAGTGGGCTTCCCACAGCAAGGGACAGGACAACTGGAGCTGTCCCTGACCTTCCCCACTGGCCACTCACTGGCTACCACGCCAACCGCTGCCATGCTCACCGCACCGGTCTCCATGGCCACAGAGTCGGCTGTGGAGGCCAAGGCCGCCCTGCTGAAGTTACAGGAGGAGTTGTCCACCTACAAGAAGGAGTGCGCGGAGAGCGACAAGGCTCTGGCAGAGCAGAATGAGAAAATGAAGGCCCTCAGGGAGAAGGGACAGAAGACAGAGGAGACAATTCACACCATGACGCAAGACCTGAGGGCCGCACAGGACAAACTGACCATGGCTGAGGGTCGCGTTGAGAGCCTGCGTAAGGATAATGAGTCCAGACTGATGCAGGAGGAAACCGTCTGCAGCCAGCAGAGGGACCAGAATGTACTGCTCGCCAACCTCCAGACCATCCAGGCCACTCTGGAACGTTCAGAGACGGACACCCGACAGCGTCTCAACAGCTACGTGGAGAAGCAGGAGAGGGAGATCTCCCAGCTGGAGAAGAGGCTGGAGCACGAGTTGGAGCAGCACCGTGTGCTCAGCAAGAATCACGATATCCAGTTGAAGGATGCCAAGAAGCAGCTGGAGAGCGAACTGGCTCTTCACCAGGAGACCAGGGAGCTTCTCAACGCCACCCAGCTGGAGATCAACACCCTCAGGGAGCACCAAGGAAGTGGAGACACACGGCAGGTGTCGGACCAGGACAGCGAGGAGCTGCGCAGCCTCCTGCGGCAGGCCGAGACCCGGGCAGAGGAGCTGGCAGAGAGTCTGAAGGAGTCCAGCTCCAGCATAGAGCAGTACAGAGCCATGGAGGAGTCACTGAACAAAGAAAAGCAGCTGACAGAGCAGGTGCGCTGGTCTATGGAGGCCCGTGTGAAGGAGGGCGAGGAGCAGCGCATGCAACTGGACAGAAAGCTTCTGGAGGTGGAAAACGAGAAGCAGGAGGCGGAGGAGGAGAAGAGGAGCGCCCTGGCATCTGTGGAGGAGCAGATGAGCGAGCAGAGGAGGAGTCTGAGCCGTGTCGAGGCAGACCACCAGGAGGCATTGCAGAGAGCCGCCGTGGCCGAGGCCCGGCAGGCTAAGCTGGCATCTGAGGCCCAGGATAAATACGAGCGGGAGATGGAGGCCCTACAAGTAGCCAAGGCCCAGGCCCTGCAGGCGGCCGAGCTCAAGCAACAGCAGTCAGAAGGGAACGCCCAGAGAGCCATTGCACAGCTGCAGGCGGCCAGCGTGTCCTGGCAGGAGCAAGAGGGGAGCTTAACGGAAGAGATGTCGAAGCTGGAGGGCCGCTCTGAGGAGCTGCAGAGACGGAACACACTCCAACACGAGCAGATCCAGCAGCTCACAGAGGAGAACAGCCGCCTGGAAGCAGAGGTGTCCAGCAGCAGTGGTTCAGTGACCTCCCTGCAGAGCCAGGTGCAGAACCTGCATGAGAACATGGGCAAGGTGACCGAGGAGACCAACGACCTGAGGAAGGAGCTGGAGGCCAAGCATCAGGAGCTGCAGGACAAGGACAGTACCTTGACCCAGATCAAGACCCAGTATGACGAGCTCAAGATAGAACATGACAAGATGGTGACCGAGGCATCCCAGGACGTGGAGGCCCGTCAGGCCTCGGTCCAACAGGAGCTTCAGGGCCTGAGAGGTTCCCTGGCCCAGGCCGAAACCAGAACCAGAGAGCTACAGACACAGCTGGAGAACCTCAACATGGCACTGAGCGAACGTGACGCGGAGGTGCTTGCGTCCCAGGAGCAGTCGTCCCGGCTGCTGGCGGAGATGGGCACGGTGGGACAAGAGTTGCACGGGAAGGTTACCGATGACGACGCGCTGAGGCAGCAGATGGCCGACGGGGAGGAAAAGACCAGGAAAGCTTTAGTGGGCTTCAAGCAGCAGATGAATCGGCTCACAGCCACCAAGGACCTTTTACAGAAGGAAAATGAGGAGCTTAAGCAGCAGCGAGAGGAGCTGGAGGTGCAGATGAGCACGCTCAGATCCCAGTACGAGGACCATCTGGGCCAACAGGAGAGAGAGGTCCCAGAGCTCCCGGCCCATCTGGGCCGACAGGAGAGAGAGGTCCCAGAGCTCCCGGCCCATCTGGGCCGACAGGAGAGAGAGGTCCCAGAGCTCCCGGCCCATCTGGGCCGACAGAAGAGAGAGGTCCCAGAGCTCTCAGACCATCTGGGCCGACAGGAGAGAGAGGTCCCAGAGCTCCCGGCCCATCTGGGCCGACAGGAGAGAGAGGTCCCAGAGCTCCCGGCCCATCCGGGCCCCTCCTCCTCCTTCGTGTCCAAGAGGCCTCGCGAGGAGGAGGACCCGGCTGGTTCCTCGTTGGTCACCGACACGGAGCAGGAGGACCTCTCTAGACTCCCCGTTCCCAAGAAGTCACGCGTCACGGCCGCTACGGCCCGCAAGCAGCCTGTCAACCCAGGCGACAGGCCCGCCACAAGGGCCCGCGCCAGAGCCATGAACGCTCTCTCCACCCTGGCATCCGCCACCGCTGTCGTGCCCGCGACGCAGGTGGAGAACCATGAAGCCATGCAGTCCATCGAGGGTCCTCCAGTGGAGCATATTGTGGACGGCAGCGGCTTGGTGAGTTCCACCAGCCCCGACATCCAGAGCTCTCCGGCCGGCCCCATCCTGACGGCGCAGCAGAGCCCGGAGCACGTCATCACAGCGCGTGTTCAACCGATGGAACAGCAGAGGGAGCCTGACGCCCAGGAACAACCACCGCTCGTTGTGATGGAGGCTGAACCCAGCACCACCCAGGAGGCTGAACACAGCACCACCCAGGAGGCTGAACACAGCACCACCCAGGAGGCTGAACACAGCACCACCCAGGAGGCTGAACACAGCACCACCCAGGAGGCTGAACACAGCACCACCCAGGAGGCTGAACCCAGCACCTCCCAGGAACCACCGCCTGTTGTGATGGAGGCTGAACCCAGCACCACCCATGAGGCTGAACCCAGCACCACCCAGGAACCACCGCTCGTTGTGATGGAGGCTGGACCCAGCACCACCCAGGAGGCTGAACCCAGCACCACCCATGAGGCTGAACCCAGCACCACCCAGGAACCACCGCCTGTTGTGATGGAGGCTGAACCCAGCACCACCCATGAGGCTGAACCCAGCACCACCCAGGAACCACCGCTCGTTGTGATGGAGGCTGGACCCAGCACCACCCAGGAGGCTGAACCCAGCACCACCCATGAGGCTGAACCCAGCACCACCCAGGAACCACCGCCTGTTGTGATGGAGGCTGAACCCAGCACCACCCATGAGGCTGAACCCAGCACCACCCAGGAACCACCGCTCGTTGTGATGGAGGCTGAACCCAGCACCACCCATGAGGCTGAACCCAGCACCACCCAGGAGGCTGAACCCAGCACCACCCAGGAACCACCGCCTGTTGTGATGGAGGCTGAACCCAGCACCACCCAGGAGGCTGAACCCAGCACCACCCAGGAACCACCGCCTGTTGTGATGGAGGCTGAACCCAGCACCACCCATGAGGCTGAACCCAGCACCACCCAGGAGGCTGAACCCAGCACCACCCAGGAACCACCGCTCGTTGTGATGGAGGCTGAACCCAGCACCACCCAGGAGGCTGAACCCAGCACCACCCAGGAGGCTGAACACAGCACCACCCAGGAGGCTGAACCCAGCACCACCCAGGAGGCTGAACCCAGCACCACCCAGGAACCACCGCCTGTTGTGATGGAGGCTGGACCCAGCACCACCCAGGAGGCTGGACCCAGCACCACCCAGGAGGCTGAACCCAGCACCACCCAGGAGGCTGAACCCAGCACCACCCAGGAACCACCGCCTGTTGTGATGGAGGCTGGACCCAGCACCACCCAGGAGGCTGGACCCAGCACCACCCAGGAGGCTGGACCCAGCACCACCCAGGAGGCTGGACCCAGCACCACCCAGGAGGCTGGACCCAGCACCACCCAGAAACCACCGTCTGTTGTGATGGAGGCTGGACCCAGCACCTCCCAGGAGGCTGGACCCAGCACCACCCAGGAGGCTGGACCCAGCACCACCCAGGAGGCTGGACCCAGCACCACCCAGGAGGCTGGACCCAGCACCACCCAGGAGGCTGGACCCAGCACCACCCAGAAACCACCGTCCGTTGTGATGGAGGCTGAACCCAGCACCACCCAGGAGCCACAGCTCGTTGTGACGGACGCAGCACCCAGCGGCTCACCGCAGGTGGAGAAGCCTTCGACGTCCTCTGCTGCCGCGTTCGACACCGCTTCGGCTACGCCGGGCTCCTCCTCCTCCTTCGTGTCCAAGAGGCCTCACGAGGGGGAGGACCCGGCTGGTTCCTCGCTGGTCACCGACACGGAGCAGGAAGACCTCTCCGGATTCCCCGTTCCCAAGAAGTTACGGGTCATTCAGAGGGCGGGGCCTAAGGAGGAGAAGGTGCTGGATGAGGACAGTACTGAGGCCAGAGGGCGTGATGCCAAAGGAGGAGGGCGTGGCGCCAAAAGAGGGCCGGGAAGACCCGCCAAAAGACAGCCGGGAAGACCCAGGAAGACTGGGCGAAGGCGATAAGGAGGGGGCTTCTCGAGGGGCTATACATGGTACCGACATCCCACGTCTGAACAAACTTCTCATGGCCCTGCACAAGAAATAAGACCTTATTGACAAGACAGCTTCGATACTGCACACTTCCAACCGAACTGATCAGAGGAATCAGATGGAATTAATCACATCTGTGTGTAGTCTCGAGCCGCTGGAGCAAGTTTGTGTACATCTAGCGTGGTTTTTAGAGGGGCCTCCTATATACAGCTTTTGTCCCCACAATGAAAGGGGAATTCAGGTCAAATGTCCGCTAAATCTTGTCCCCACACGTCTCAATATTTGCCATTGACAATGAAAGGAGATTATTAGGTAAAATTTCCGCCACATATGACGTAAATTAAACATCAAAACATTAAACGCCATCGACAATGAAGGGAAAATCTACGTCGTATGCAGACGAGCAAATGGGCTAACCAATCACATGTCGGTGGGAACGCTTGGCCAATAAGGGACCACCATTCTTGATGATGATGTACGATGATGATGATGATGATGAGCGCCCCTCACTTCACACGGGTGTGATTTTTGTTTTGCTGTTCCTCACGACAGCTTGTGTGCCCAAAATAGTCTTATTGACGTCATTCTGCAGTAGTTAGAACCTAATTGAACTAGCCTGCATGTCAGTCTGTCCACATAATCATAACAACCAACACAGAGACAGAGGAAGAAATGCCACTTGAAAAAATTAAACTCAGCCTCATGGTGGCGCTATAACAGGCCAATTCATGTTTTCACCGGGTATAACTGCACCGATCTGTGTACAACTTTGTATGCGCATTACTAAACATTATGAATACACTGTTACGTGTTATATCTTTATTTTTATTGCCCTGTTACACAACCACCAGATGACAGATTATTTCAAAAATATTACTTCAAACATCACAAACGCTATTATCCTGGTGGAGTCTGACCTGTGCCCTGAGTTTTCTATTACTCCTTCAGCTTTTATCCAAATTTCACACAAATCGGTACGCATGATCTCTATAGTCATATGATTAATATGGGTTTGTTTGATTTCTCATATTCCATCCTGATTGGCTAAGATTGGCTTCCAAGGTTTTCAGGAGTGGCCTGTTTTGTACAAAATGCCAGCAAATCATCAACGCTGCGTCCGATTGCGGTGAAACTGTGCACGCACATTCCCACTAGGCTCGAGGCACAAATGCCACTTGACATTTTTCAAATCAGCCTGATGGTGGCGCTATAACCGGCCGAGTCGCGTCTTCACATAAAACTGCACGATCTGCGTAAAACTGTGTATGCACACTCCCCTGCAGCCCTTTCATTCCTTTTCGAGCAGCGCCACCAGGAGGCGCCACCAGGAGGCCCATTTATGTGCAACACTTTTTTATATTTTTGTTTTGTTTTGTGTAGCTTTTTCCAAAAATGTAATGAAATGTCTGGCATGTATTCTTAACCCCTCCTCATGAGACTGTAATCCCAAAGAGCTCAACGACATTCCGTTCTGAATAATGACTATTATATTATGCACTAGGCCTGTCACAATATAGGTTATAGATTAGGTGATTATTACATAATTATTACATAATCACCTAATCGCAATTAGTTGAGATATAATCGCAATTATTTTTGCATAATCGTTTCCATGTTGATATAAATGTCCATACATTTTGAAAACTAGCAGAAATAGCAGATCTACAAGCTTACAACACGTCACTTCAGATGTATGGAGAACCTGGATGACTGCATGCGACGATGGAGGGCTCGTCTGAGGACCACCTAGAGAGACTTCATGGGTCCCAGATGACAGTGAAGTAACAATTTAACGACATTTAATAGTAGACCCTTTAATACCTCAAAAATAAGAATCACACCCGTGTGAAGTGAGGGGGCTCTCTTATCTTTGCTCGGACACATATGATGTAAATTCTCCATCATTGTCAATGGGAATTTAATCTTTGTGTATAAAAATAGCCGATTTGCTCGTCCACATGTGACGTAAATTATCCATTCATTGTCAATGAAACAACAGATTATACTATATAAAAATCACACCTGTGTGAAGTGAGGGACGCTATTATATTAAAGTCTAACTCATGTTGATTAGGTGATGTAATGGTGATGTAAAACAAACACCACCATTAAACGCCATTAACAATAAAGAGACAATATGACGTAATGAGGCACATTATGACGTACATTTTCCCTTCATTGTCAATGTGTTTACAAAACAAACATTGAACTAAAGAGTCAAGACAAACATTAAACCTGTGTATAGGAGGGGCTAGCGCCCCTCAAAAACTGCTCAAACATTCGCCAAATTTCCAAATAATAGAAGAGGAAAAAACCACGAGGCATTGTGATCTTGTAGATCGGCTGTTTTCACAATATTTACGTATGTGTGCAACCGAGTCAAACTAAACGGAATGCCTCAACTCAACTTCTAACTTCCATGCTTGTCGGGGTGGGGGGGTCCCCAGGGGGGGGTCCCCAGTTCAAATATGATTATTTTGGTCTGTTCCCAGTTCAAATATGATTATTTTGGTCGGTTCCCAGTTCAAATATGATTATTATAGGTGCGGTAGGTCACATTAATGTTAATCAAAACCAGCGTGAGGACATCAATGTATATATAACATATTGATGTCAATGCTGGAACGTTTGAGGAATCTGTATACGCACAAAATACCCAAATATGAAGATGACATCATATTGATGAGGTCAGGCACCCGACATATGGAGCTTCACACATTTCCAGACTGGCTTCTGCAAGAACTGTGATATGCCCAAATACGTAGATGACTCCCATCATGCTGATGATGTCACAGTGATGCAGAAACATCCATCCGTTACTGTCGCAACATCAAATATGATGTCAGTCTTGCCCAAATAAGGAGTTCCACACGGTCCCAGACTGGCCACCAAATGGACACGTTAGCGAGCTCATTGGCTGAAGGCTGAATTGACTCTGGCTGACCGCAAGCCAATCACGGGGCGGGTTCGAGGCAGATGATGTCATCATGACGTGTCAGAGGCAGCCAATCATGGGGGGTTGTGAGGCAGATGATGTCATCATGACCTTTTAGAGGCAGCCAATCACAGGGGAGTTTGAGGCTCTATGATGTCATCATGACGTGTCAGAGGCAGCCAATCACGGGGGGTTTTGAGGCAGATGATGTCACCATGACGCGTCAGAGTGGCTGAAGTGTGAGGCATAAAAGACATGGCATTAGTAGCAGTGAATAACAGTGGCAAAGCGAACACCATGGATAGCATTCAGGGCAGCAACAACCAGGAGAACAACCAGGATGGACAACGTGCACAGATCACCGTCACGGTCAGAACCCAGAAGGAGAGACAACAGATCCCCATCCCGGAGGACGCCTCCGTCACCCAGTTCAAAGACGAGATCGCCAAGAGGTTCCAGGTCAAACAAGAGCAGGTCACGTTGATATTCGCCGGGAAGATCCTGAAAGACGGCGACACTCTGAGCCAGCACGGCATCAAAGATGGATTCAGCGTTCATCTCGTCCTGAGGAAGCCCCCCTCCTCTCCTTCCTCCGCCTCCTCATCATCATCTCAGGCCAGCAGCACCACTACTGGCTCAGCAGACACAACAACAGGACCCGCGCCGTTCGCAGCACCGCGCGGGACATCACTGGCCGGGTTCGGGCTCGGCGGCCTCAACCCCGTGGCCAGCATCTCCATCGCGGTAGGGGGCGCCGACGTGCTCGGCAGCCCCGCCATGCAGGGCGTGATGCAACAGCTCACACAACAGCTCACGCAGAACATGCAACAGCTGGCGCAGAACATGCAGCCCAACATGATGCATTCGTCCATGCCGCAGAATCCCAACCTGGCGTCCGGGGCGGCGACACTGAACCAACAACAGCCCCTGTTTGTGGGCAGCCCGCAGCAACTCCAGGACGTCCTTCAGGCGCTTCTGCCCCAGGTCCTTGCTCCCGCCGCAGGGGGCGGTGGTGGTGGCGCCCCCGCATTGGCTACGCATAATAACTTCTCTGCCGCAGCTCCAGGATCCAATCCGGCTTCGGCCACCGGTTCCCCCCAACAACAACAACAACAACAACAACTACCACAGCAGCTCATGCAGCAGATGCTACAAATGTTTGCCGGAGGCGTTCCGTCGGCGGCCCACCAGAGCGCCGGGGCCCACCAGAGCCCCGGGGGGGCCCAGAGCCCAGACGTACGCTTCCAGCAGCAGCTGGAGCAGCTCAACACCATGGGCTTTGTCAACCGCGAGGCCAACCTACAGGCGCTCATCACCACGGGAGGCGATATCAACGCCGCCATCGAGAGGCTCCTGGGATCCCATTAGGCCCTCTCTCGATCCCATTAGGCCCTCCCATTAGGCCCTCTCTCGATCCCATTAGGCCCTCTCTCGATCCCATTAGGCCCCTCCCTCTCTCTTCTTGGACACCACGATCCCCGAGCGTCTCCCATTTATACGTCGCGACACATTTTGTGAGCTCATAGATCGGTTATTTATTTTCGACTACAGGTTTTTGGTGTGGACGGACGGGGGAAAGAGAGAGAGAGAGGAAGAACATCCCTGACTACCTTTCCCGTAATCCACTGACATCCATATGCACTCGACAGTAATTGGAGTGACTTTACTTTTTTTCCCCCATTTCCCTCCCTCAGAGAGGGGACATTGTCTTTTTGTTTGTCTTTTTGTAATTTGTGTACAAAAATAATAATAAAAAATAATTTAGTACAAAAAAAATGGCGACTCCATATGAAATATGATTATGCCAGCCACCCAACCAAGTAGCCAGCTTTCTCACTGTGTCATTTTCTTTGAAAAACTTTAAAAAACTAGAGCAAAAATATCTAAGTGAAAAACAAACAAACAAACAAACAAAAATAATTATCAGGAAGAATGTTGTGCTGGTGCTACCCCACGGGTACAGATTACATGGCTTGGTGTAATGCTTGATTCTGATTGGTTAATCACTGATTCAGAGGTCTGTTATTTCTTAATAGCCCCGCTCTATAACCAGACCGATGTCTAATCAAAGCCTCGGAGCACCTGGTGCACTCCCCTTGATTTACTGCTGTTTTCAACATGACAGCCATGTAAACACACGCGCACACACGCACGCACACACATACACACATACACACACAATGTCATTTACAGCTAAACATTGCTCTCAAAAATGTTTTTGATAAGATTTGAGCGAGAAATAGACGAAGCAGTACCCGGAAATGGATTCTATTTGATCAACTCACTTCCTTGTTTTCCAACAGTGCTGCAGCTGGGCAGACGCCGGCCAGCACGACACTTATGGAATACTTTCATTACCGCAAGCAAGGAAATATCGTTTTGTTGTGTTTTGGGTCAATTTATTAATTTATGTATTAAAGCTGCTATAAGCAATAATATGTCAAAATGTTAACACTCCGACCTTTTTGACCTTTTTGACCTTTTTATTTTCATTTGTTTTGGTATTCAGACAGCCAGCAATCGGTAAAACGCTCCCCAAAACAATTTAGTCTCTGTGACACATCTAGGGGCCACAATCTGCATTCAAAGATTTTTCCTAGAAGCTTTGTCAATGGTCGATTTGCCTGTCTACTTCCTGATTGGTTACTCATTTCGACCTGGTTCTTTTTGACAAATGACAAAGCTTCTAGGAACATCTTTGAATGCAGATTGTGGCCCCTATGTGTCACAGAGACTACATTTCTTGGGGAGCGTTCTACTCATTGCTGGCTGTCTGAATACCAAAAAATAAATAGAAAACAAAGTCTTTACATTTTTGACATATTATTGCTTATAGCAGCTTTAAGTAGCCATGTAATAAGCGGGATAATATCTGCCTAGGCGGTCATTGTCGGGATATAATTCACCTTCAACGTGATTAACCACCGACGCGAAACCCTTCTGTGAATTATCTCCCGACAATGACCACCTATAGGCAGACATCATCCCTTACATATTCAGTCATCGCCAAACATGTTGCTTAGAATAATGATGACTCAAAAAAATAAAAGTAGGGTTTTTTTGGGGTCTAATACTCGGGGCTCGTTCCCACTCTTGGCCTGTACCTTGTCGTGGGGTCTAATACTCGGGGCTCGTTCCCACTCTTGGCCTGTACCTTGTCGTGGGGTCTAATACCTCGGGGCTCGTTCCCACTCTTGGCCTGTACCTTGTCGTGGGGTCTAATACTCGGGGCTCGTTCCCACTCTTGGCCTGTACCTTGTCGTGGGGTCTAATACTCGGGGCTCGTTCCCACTCTTGGCCTGTACCTTGTCGTGGGGTCTAATACCTCGGGGCTCGTTCCCACTCTTGGCCTGTACCTTGTCGTGGTGAGTGGGCTTTAAACCAAAACAGGCTGTAACTTTAGTTTTCTGCTCAGAGGCTGTAGTTTTTTGAGGGGCGCTATAGAGAGTCGCAGTCCCACCTCGTTCATTTTCCTCATAGACTTTTCAGAAGGTATTTATTTAAAGACGTTTACGCCGCGGACAAAGCCAACTCTTGTCATGACAAATCATGACAACAAACACAATTTTTCGGGCTGAACAAATAATTAGAAAGTAGAAAAAAACGGCAGGTTACACTTTTTGTTGTTTTTCTTCTTTGTAATTATTTGTTTGGTCCAAAATATTGTGTTGTCATGATTTGTCACTAATCGAGTTGGCTTCGTACGACGCTTAAAAGGTCTTTAAATAAATACTTTTTGAAATGTCTATGGGGAAAAATGCATTGGGAATTATTTCCTGGGCCTGGCGTCGTCATGAAAGGGGGTGGGCCTGGCGTCGTCATGAAAGGGGGCGGGCCTGGCATCGTCATGAAAGTTGGCAGGCCTGGCGTCGTCATGAAAGGGGGCGGGACTGAGCCTGGCGTCGTCATGAAAGGGGGCGGGCCTGGCGTCGTCATGGTAGGGGGCGGGACTGCAACGCTCTATAGCCCCTCCTTTATACAGCTTGTGTCCCCACCAGGGCCGGATTTAGCCAGCCCCACTCAGGTGGGCAGACAGAATTGTAAGGGGGGGCGACTCCGCCGGCGCGGGTGGGGTGTCAAACCCACATTGGGTGGGCAGGACGCACGTTTGGGTGGGCTATGCCCACCCCTGCCCCCCCCTAGAACCGGCCCTGGTCCCCACACGTCTCATATTTTGACCATGAAAGGAGAAGTTTAGGTCAAATGTCTGACAAATATGATGTAGATTTAACCAACCAATCACATAAATTCAGTTCACGAGATTATGTATAATGATAGATTATGTATAATGAAAGAGCGCTCCTCACTTCACACGGGTGTGATTTTTGTTCTCTGCTCAGGCATTGCAGCTAAGAACTGTGACAAGACACTCTGACCCCTTTTCCACCGGTTGGTTGTTCTTATAGTCCACGAGCCAGAGCTCCAACATTGGAACGTTACCTTATATTAAATTGTTTATAGGATCAATATAAGTAAATTAAGATATGATAACCCTTCCACAGTAGTAGCTTTTTCATATTTTCTATTTTTTGCATATTTTCCTATATAATGCATTTGCATATTTAACATTTAAAAATACAATAAATCATTGTCTTTGTGTAAGTAATCAACTGGGGAAGTTTCATGGTGATAATATGGGAATGTTTTTGCCCACTCAATTCATAATTAATTAACGTTCTCTGGCTCATGGACTAAGAACCACACAGAACTGAACCGGTTCCCATTGGGAACCAAGCGGTGGAAAAGGGGCCACAGTGAGTTGGAGAACCTCACCTGGCCTGAGTCTAACTATAACTGGACTCAGAGCTGGGTTGAGTCTAACTATAACTGGACTCAGAGCTGGCCTGAGTCTAACTATAACTGGACTCAGAGCTGGCCTGAGTCTAACTATAACTGGACTCAGAGCTGGGTTGAGTCTAACTATAACTGGACTCAGAGCTGGGTTGAGTCTAACTATAACTGGACTCAGAGCTGGGTTGAGTCTAACTATAACTGGACTCAGAGCTGGCCTGAGTCTAACTATAACTGGACTCAGAGCTGGGTTGGTCACCTGGCCTGAGTCTAACTATAACTGGACTCAGAGCTGGGTTGCTCTTGGTAGAAATAGGTCAACAATACAAATGAGGCTAGTTTTGTGGATTAATGTATTTTTAATGAGTGGTCCCCATGTGCCCCCCACCAAATGACCGGAACTACTTTTCACCAAAACCAGACCATTAACTCCCGCCACAGGACTCAGGCAATCAATGAATACCTTTACAACCACTACAGTTGGGTGCCACCGATATTGTCCCTTATCATTTGACCCATTTAGGCCTGACCTCAAAATTTTAAAAAATCCTTCTAAATCCTCCAGTTTTCTGAAATAAATATTTTCACGATTTAAAAAAAATAGCAGACCTACAAGCTCGTAGCGCGCCACTCGGTGGCGCGCTATGAGCTTGTAGATCTGCTATTTTTCAATAGCTAAATTATAACATAATGTTTAAAACACCAAAAGGGGTTCCCGCCCAAAATGGGTTAACTGTCCTTTTGCGCAGATCACGCAAACCTCAGCAAAAAGAAAAGGACAATATCGATGGCCTCCAACTGTATATTAATGACATGTATTTCATAT
The DNA here is from genome assembly GCF_951216825.1 of Electrona antarctica. Lineage (NCBI taxonomy): Eukaryota > Metazoa > Chordata > Actinopteri > Myctophiformes > Myctophidae > Electrona > Electrona antarctica. The sequence goes on along the minus strand of NC_136812.1, from coordinate 4,098,451 downwards.
TGCTTTAAGTCAAGTCAAACATCTGAACTAACCCTTAAAATCACACTTGTGTGAAGTGAGGGGCGCTCTTATCATCATACATCACATTCCATGCTCAGCCAATTAGCTGAGCACATTCCGTGCTCAAACGGATAGACACACAAAGCTGTGCATAGGAGGGGCTAGCGCCTCCTATGTGCATAGGAGGGGCTAGCGCCTCCTACAATGTGCATTACTTTAGTACTGCACAGTGCACACATGTACTTAGTTAGCCTTTGTTGTTTATTAATTACTTTATATGAATGATATTTATTTAATTCACATGCACACATTTCAACTATATACGTGTCTGTCTGTCTGTCTGTCTGACTGACTGACTGATTGACAGTGCTCAGCAGAGTAAAGACAGATTACACGTGTAGGAACGTTGGGCTCAAGTAGCTCTAGGGCTGGGTGCAATAACCGCAATATCGCCATACCGCCGGTATACAACGCATACCGCGGTATCGGGTTCGTTACCGCGGTCAAAAGTTCAGTTTTTTTTGTCCGTGCTGTTCTGGCGCCCTAGGTTCTAACCCTAACCCTAACCCTAGTTCTAACCCTAGGTTCTAGGCCTAAGTGCATATGGTTGATATGAAATAAAGTGTATCATAATAAACAGTGAGGCTCAGTCAGTCTAATCATATGCCAGCAACACCAGAGGGAGTTCAACAAACCATGTGCAACCCAGATTCGGCACAAACAAGTATTGATTGATTGATTGATTGAACTATTTATTAACAGTTTGCAGAATTACAGTAGCCTACATTTCAAGCACAACTCAATACAAAGACTGTTAACTGCGAGTGGACGACCCAATAAAGCATTACACTTGTTTACAAGAGGGTCCACCTAAATTAATTTCACTCCTATGCCACAAAAATGTGGAACGCCCTACCAACTGTCATTAAGACATGTAAATCCCTTGACTCCACCCACCCCCACCCACCCCTTTTCCCCCTCACTGTATATGTTTTTCCCCCTTTTTACCTCCTTTATGATGATTTCCTGTTTTTGGCTTTATAGAAGTGTATAGTGTACAAAATGTTATGATGAATTGAACAAGGTGGACCCTCTTGTAAACAAGTGTAATGCTTTATGGTGTCGTCCACTCACAGAGTAACAGTTAACAGTTTTTGTATTGAGTTGTGCAAATGTACTGTAAACTGTTAATACAAACTTAAATCAATCAATCAAGCAATAATGTTAACTCATGGCTTGGGGACTGGGGAGGCGCGCAGTTGCTGCGTGGTGTGGAGCGGCTGGAAGTTGAACCTTTCAATTCATCATATATTAAATCTATCAGTTAACTTGGAATTTGTTTAATATGTTTAAGATTTTAGGTTCCATGATGAGGGGACGTTTTTGAATGGTGGTGTTTGTTTCATGCGATGCGCTGCTGAGCGGGCATTTCATTGGAGTGAGAATGGTTGCCATTGCGATTCCAAGTGAGACAGTGTGCGGGATTCTTTTTTTCTCTACTTCTCAGTTCCAGTTATCCGACGCACCTGTCCATTGTAGGTGTGCAGAAGGACTTTTTCTTATAGTCAGTCAAAAGATAAAAACAGTTCTGTCCGTCCTGTCTGTACAGCTCTCTCTCTCTCTCTCTCTCTCTCTCTCTCTCCCTCTCTCTCTCTCTCTCTCTCCCTCCCTCTCCCCCTTTCTCTTCTCTCGCTGACAGACATCAATACAAAGTTGAAACCGTTACGATGCGCCCTTATCCATAGGCTACAGCCTAATGTCTCTCTCTCTCTCTCTCTCTCTCTCTCTCTCTCCCTTTCTCTTCTCGTCTCTCGCTGACAGACATCAATACAAAATTGAAACCTGTTACCTACGATGCGCCCTTATCCATAGGCTACACGTTTAGCCTAATCTTTCTCTCTCTCTCTCTGACGGTCTGAGCAATGCACGATGCACCTGGCTGTTACAATAGCGCGAGGTATTAATATTCTCTCAAAACAAAGTCGGACAATGTTTTAAATTAGGCTACTCCAAACCAGACCCACCTATAAATGTTGTCTGTTGTGACATCAATGGGATCGCAGGAAAAAGACGCTCAACACAACTTGTCTTGATCTGAAATGATGTGAAATCCGTTCGCTTTTTTATTTCTTTTTTTAACAGCGGGCTGCGGGAGATGTCTGACGCAGTTGATTTGATTGACACCCGAACACGTGTTGCGGCATTGACATGCCAATCTTGCATGGTTGAATGGTTATTTGGCCCAAAAGGATTTATATATATTAAAATCACACAATCAAAGTCCGGATCGTTTGCAGCTGGGGTTAATTGCCTCGCGCTGCGCAAGGGTCTTACTCTTCACAATAGCGCTGTTGTGGATTTAATTTTGGTAAACTGGATAACAACAGAAACACGTGGAAAAGCTATATGAGTCGTCTTGTCTGTTGTCTCTGCAACGGTGCCACTGTGTGTGTGTGTGTGTGTGTGTTTGTGAGCTGTGAGGGGAGGCCGCGCATGGAGGAATGACACTGGAACTGCACTAAAGACACACAGCTGCTCTATACATCTCCGTATACGGTGTTTTACCGGATTTTGCAGACCTGCTCTAACATCTCCATACACGGTTTTTTTCGCGCGGGGGGGGGGGGGGGGGGGGGGGATGCGGTAATTATCGCCATACCGGCGGTATGGGGGCCGACAATAACCGCGGTAATAAAAATCCCATACCGCCCCAGCCCTAAGTAGCTCCCAACTTGATGATGACGTATTGACCCACGTAATGTCACAGCCATGTAGCCAATGAAAATGGGGCGGCGGGGACACTCGAGCCCACAACAATTACAAAGACGAAACTTAACCCTTACTCACACATACACCGTATTATATCCACGTTACAGGCTCATTCATTGGCTGAAGGCTGAATCAACTCAGCCAATCGCAGGGATTTGGGGTGGGTGACGTCATCAAAGTTCTTCATGATGCTAGAAATGAGGACTATGAAAGCCATGGCTGGCCCGTATACGGTCACTATCTTATCAGCTACTGTATTCTAACCTAGATATCTCTTGTAGTTCTGCCAAAACGTATATATCTCAGCTGCCAAAATGATGGGAAGACCGGTCGTGGTGATGAACCAGAACATGAAGAGAGAGCCCGTCAGGAAGGTCCAAGCCGGGAACATCGCTGCGGCCAAGAACATCGCCGACGTCATCCGCACGTGCCTGGGGCCCCGAGCCATGCTGAAGATGCTGCTTGACCCCATGGGGGGCATCGTCATGACCAACGACGGCAACGCCATCCTCAGGGAGATTGAGGTGCAGCACCCGGCCGCCAAGTGCCTGATCGAGATCAGCCGGACGCAGGACGAGGAGGTCGGCGACGGGACCACGTCGGTCATCATACTGGCCGGCGAGATGATGTCCGTGGCGGAGCAGTTCCTGCAGCAGAAGATGCACCCGCGGGTCATCATCACCGCCTACAGGCAGGCGCTGGACGACATACTGGTCATCCTCAAGGAGATCGCCACTCCCGTGGACCCCAACGACCGCGCCATGATGCTGAAGATCGTCAACTCGGCCGTCAACACCAAAGCCCTGAACCGCTGGTCCGAGCTGGCCTGCAACATCGCCCTGGAGGCCGTCAAGACCGTGGAACGGGAGGAGAACGGACACAAGGAGATCGACATCAAGAACTACGCCAAGGTGGAGAAGGTCCCGGGCGGCATCATGGAGGAGTCCTGCGTCCTGAGGGGAGTCATGGTCAACAAGGACGTGACGCACGCCAGCATGAGACGCACCATCAGGAACCCCCGCATCCTGCTGCTGGACTGCTCCCTGGAGTACAAGAAGGGCGAGAGCCAGACGGACATCGAGATCACCAGAGAGGAGGACTTCGCCAGGATCCTCCAGATCGAGGAGGAGTACATCCAGCAGATGTGCAAGGACATCATCCGCCTCAAACCCGACCTGGTGTTCACCGAGAAGGGCATCTCGGACCTGGCCCTGCACTACCTGGTGAAGGCCAACGTCACGGCCATCCGCCGCGTCAGGAAGACGGACAACAACCGCATCGCGCGGGCCTGCGGCGCCCGCATCGCCAACCGCACCGACGAGCTGCGCGAGGAGGACGTGGGCACGGGCGCGGGCCTCTTCGAGGTGAAGAAGTTTGGCGACGAGTACTTTGCCTTCGTCACCGAGTGCCGGGAGCCCAAGGCCTGCACCATCCTGCTGCGGGGAGCCAGCAAGGACGTGCTGGCCGAGGTGGAACGCAACCTGCAGGACGCCATGCTGGTGTGCCGTAACATCCTGCTGGAGCCCTACCTGCTGCCCGGCGGCGGCGCCGTGGAGATGGCCGTGTCGCGGCGTCTGGCGGAGCGCTCGCGCGCCCTGGACGGCCTGGAGCAGTGGCCGTACCGCGCCGTGGCCCAGGCCCTGGAGGTCATCCCCAGGACGCTCATCCAGAACTGCGGGGCCTCCGTCATCCGGGTGCTCACGGCGCTGCGGGCCAAGCACGCCGAGGAGGGCTTCACCGCCTGGGGCGTCAACGGAGACACGGGAGCCCTGACCGACATGAGCGAGCTGGGCATCCTGGAGCCGCTGACCGTCAAGGCCCAGACCTACAAGACCGCCCTGGACACGGCCATCTTGCTGCTGCGCATCGACGACATCCTGAAGAAGAAGAAGGAGGAGCCGAGTGGAGGACAAGGAGCTGCCGAGTAGAGAGACGTTGGTTAAAGTCAAAGTCGTACACGTTAGTCACACACGTTACCGCAGTGAAATTTGTTCTCCGCATTTGACCCATCTCTTGGAGCGGTGAGCCGCAGCGTGCGCCGCGCTCGGGAATCATTCGTTGATTTGACCCCCAATCCAACCCTTTGATGCTGAGTGCCAGGCAGGGAGGCATTGGGTCCCATTTTGACAGTTTTTGGTATGACCCGGCCGGGGATCGAACCCCTGACCTCCCAGTTTCAGGGCGGACACTCTAACCACAAGGCCACTGTCTTGTTGGTAGAGACGTTGAAACAAACTGCAGCAGACTAATATGATGAGGTGTTGAACTCTGTCACCTTCAGGAAACACCCACACAACATAGAGGTGAATGAACACTGAATTGAAGCATGCTTTAGAAATGGATTGCCATGATTTTTGTATGTGTCTATGGAGTTAACATTACTCTAATAGACCCCCACGTGTGGTTATAATATTCAAATATGTATTATATTACATTATAAGCTGAAAGCCTTTGAGTCAAAAGTCCAATTTTAAATACACCACTTTAGTGACACACTACAATCATCCCCTCCCCTAACCCCTCCCTCATTATCATACAACAACAGCTGTGGGTGTGGCTTCAGTTCAGGTGGGTGGTGCTAAGGTGGAAACCAGGTATACTTAATGAACGGTGGCCACATAAAAATATAACACTATGTACACTTTTTGAAAAAAAGAAAAGAAAAAAAAATCTTCCTTCTAGTTTAATCACATGATGGTCATATTTTAGTGGGTAAAATTGTTCACAGCACTCCATCTTTAATGAGTGGACCTAGACAACGGAGTCACCTTTTTTATTTCTTCCTTTGGTATTTCCTTTAAATTCTGTAGCTTTTATGTTATCACAAGTATAAAAAAGTGTCCACCAGTGTTTTATTTCAAGGACCCCCAGTGGATCCCCATAAGAGTCATTTAGCTGCTAGGGGACCCCCTGGAACCCCTGAAGGGGACCCCCACATGACCATGACAGAGACCAGTCATTTAGCTGCTAGGGGACCCCCTGGAACCCCTGAAGGGGACCCCCACATGACCATGACAGAGACCAGTCATTTAGCTGCTAGGGGACCCCCTGGAACCCCTGAAGGGGATCCCCTGGAACCCCTGAAGGGGACCCCCACATGACCATGACAGAGACCAGTCATTTAGCTGCTAGGGGAACCCCTGAAGGGGATCCCCTGGAACCCCTGAAGGGGACCCCCACATGACCATGACAGAGACCAGTCATTTAGCTGCTAGGGGACCCCCTGGAACCCCTGAAGGGGACCCCCACATGACCATGACAGAGACCACAGCGCACGGGGGGAACTGTCAATAACTCAATTTGGTAGTGCCCCTCACTTCACACAAGTGTGATTTTTTTGTTTGACAAAATGAGAGGAACTGGAGGGGGGCTGTAGGCTACTGTACCTGGGCTGTACTGTACCTTGCTGTACTGTACTGTACCGTCCTTGCTGTGGGGAGTGTGTTTTGAACCAAACAGGCTGTTATCATGTTTTGATGGTCACCTCATCACCTAAAACTGTATGAACTGCAGGCCTTAAAGGGTGACCAATAAAGTGTAACTGGGACAGAAAGAACTGTAACTGGAGCCTTGTCCCCATTGGCGGTTAATGACAAATGATCCTGTAACAGAGTAGGTGTTTGTTCATGCATGTGAATACACAACAATACATGTACATTTATATTTGTTTGCATTTGTGGTGCCCCCTATAGAGCTTCGCAGTCCCGCCCCCTCAAGAGACCCAAGAAAAGAAATCCCCGTTCATTTTCCTCATAGACTTTTCAGAAAGTATTTATTTAAAGACGTTTACGCCGCGGACAAAGCTAACTCTTGTCGTGACAAATCATGACAATAAACACAATGTTTTGGGCCAAACAAAGAATTAGAAAGTAGAAAAAAACAGCAGGTTACAACACTTTTTTTGTTGTTTTCTTCTTTGTAATTATTTGTTTGGTCCAAAATATTGTGTTTGTTGTCATGATTTGTCACGACTCGAGTTGGCTTCGTACGACACTTAAAAGGTCTTTAAATACATACTTTTTGAAATGTCTATGGGAAAAATGCATTGGGATTAATTTCCTGGGCCTGGCGTCGTCATGAAAGGGGGCGGGACTGCGACACTCTATTGACGGAACATGAAGCACTTTTGGGGGCGTGCTGCCATAGAGGCCCCTCAATGTCACTCCAATTTGGGGTTAATTGAATGTTCCATATGGCAGTTTTTGTTAATTTGTTTTATTTGTTTATAGGTAGCCTGTTATAGTTATATAGTTAGTTTGATTGTTTCATAAAAAATAGAACCCTATACCCAGCACTCTTTAGCTAGTGGAGATGCAGGTGTAACGACATGGATTTCTAAAACAAATTTGTTCAGCTGAAAACACTGTGTTCAAGTTCAGGAGACTTCGGGGAAAAAAGGAATTCTCCTGAATGCTGCCTTCTGGCATGGCATGGAAAGGAGAGGAATAGGAGGGCATTTGCATTTCTTTCACCATCAGTAAACGCTGAATTCGTGGTCTGGAGAGGGCAGTTGTTTTACAGACGGGTAAAAGGGCTTTGATGTATTATGTGTGCACGTCCATGCCTGTTACAATTTGCTAGATAGATTGTTGCAGGGGTCAGGGGTCATATCACCATGTTGGCTTCATGGTGGACATTTTTGAGGGGCGCTGTCCAGCTCTCAAAGCTGGACAGCGTGATGGTTTGTGTAAACACAAACATTGTCCTAACACAAACATTGAATGCCATTGACAATGAATGGCCAGTTTTGAGGGTTTGTGTAAACATAAACATTGAAGACGAAGGTGCACAGGGATGCAAATTCTTATTGGCCGGAATGAGATGATGATCGACTAATCTAATATACAGCAACCTTCCCTGTGTTTCTTCACTAGTCCGATCCAGAAGAACACAGTTTGCCGGCCACTGCTACAGAGCTGACAATGAATGAGGTTATATCTTCCCTTCTTCTCTGGAGTCCTGCCTCAAACCAGACCAGAGGTAGAAAACTGTCCCTGATGTCATCGCTAGGGACACACCGGGAAGTCTGGCATGGCATTGTGAAATCCATGATCTCGACTGCGGTCGAAAAATGATGATGATGATGATAAGAGAGCCCGCCTCCTCACTTCACACGGGTGTGATTTTTTTTGTCACTCACAATGCCATTTTTGAGTGGCGCTAGCCCCTCCTATACACACGCCATTGACAATGAAGGGAAGATTTACGTCATAATGTGCCTCATTACGTCATATTGTCTCTTTATTGTTAATGGTGTTTAATGTTTGTGTTGGCACCGTTTGTTTTACATCACCATTACATAATATATTAGTGCCCCTCACTTCACATGGGTGTGATTTTTATTGGCACAAACATACAAAATTTGTATTACTAGAAACTAATGTTAATTAATAGCTGAAAATTCATCATTGGGCGGTTTTCTGTGAATGTAATGCTGTCTGTGCGCGCGTGGCCGAGTAACACACATGTGGGCCGGTTATAAAGAAATGTCCTCCCCACCTTGTCAGCCACAGAAACATCTCTGCTTTTGCATGTGATGTGCTTTTCCTTTCATTTTTTATTCCACATACAAAGATGCCATATTGTCTGGCCCTGTATCTCAAATGGTGAGATATGAATCGGTTAGGAATCTTGAATCTTTAGCCGGGGAGCCACATGCCCCAAAAGCTCAAGGAATGAAGATGTGATGTCATGACATACTTTTTATTTGTGTTTTTTCTATTCACTCAGTCATTAAGGTCCACATAATGAGAGGTCTGCTCTGCCGGAGATATCGCGAAAACAAAAGTTATGGACATTTTTGTATACCCCACCATAGACCGTAGCATGTGACATGTCAAACTAGGGGGTTGAATGATTCTGAATCCATTCCAAGCACGAAAAACACTCCTTGGCCTAAATTCGGCCATATCCACTTAATTCTTTTCCGGCAGAGCATTCTGTGGACCTTAATGACCAAATCAATAGAAAAAACACAAACAAAAGGTATGTCATGACAGGTCCTCAGTCACCCAAATTTTGGGTGACTGTCTCCCCAGCTACTTGAATTATATGTTTGGTTATGGGACAGGCAGCCAGCAGACTGGATTATGTAACAAGTATTTTTACTGAAATGTGCCACACTGTATTGAATGTATGGCAGCACTTAATACAGCCGTGCTCAACCTTTCCATGGCCCTGAGCCCCCAAAATAATCATATTTGAACCGGGGACTTAAAAGTCCTTGAATTGTCTCTTCACTGTCATCTGGGACACTCCCCCCCAAAATCACGTGGGGCGTCCCGACCCACAGGTTGAGAACCACTGACTTTTGGGGCTCCATTTTCGTCACCGCTAAACCCCTTATCCCTAAACTTCTTTGCCTTTTTTTTTTTACTATTTTGAAAAATATTTTTGAATAGTTAAACTAGCCAATCTACATTGACATGCTTGAAAATGGCCAGCTTGTAGACTGGCCATTTTAACGATTAAAAAATGTTTTGCAAAATAGTAAAAAAAGGCAAAGAAGTTTAGGGATAAGGGGTTTAGCGGTGATGGAAATGGAGCCCTTGGTGCACATTCAGCTGAATCAGATTGTGACAGGACAGCATGTGCTTTCTGAACCGGCACATTATAGCTTGAAGGACATTGTTTACCGTTGGCTGTAAACATAATAATAATATAATATAAAGATAAGCATTTAGCATTTATGTTTACAAACATATAATTAGCGAATGCTTTCTCTGAGACCAGACATGATTAATAAATGGTGTTTATTATGACATACATGATACAGTACACTGAGTACAGTAGTAAATCATCTGCAGACATCCAGTAGATCCTTAGTAATGGAGCATCGTCTGAGGAGATGAAATGACAAGAATGTTTTTAGTAAGTAAATGACAGTATTCACTCATTCATCAATTACGTCTGTCTGTCTGTCTGTCTGTCTGTCTGTCTGTCTGTCTGTCTGTCTGTCTGTCTGTCTGTCTGTCTGCCTGCCTGCCTGCCTGCCTGCCTGCCTGCCTGCCTGTCTGTCTGTCTGTCTGTCTGTCTGTCTGTCTGTCTGTCTGTCTGCCTGCCTGCCTGCCTGCCTGTCTGTCTGTCTGTCTGTCTGTCTGTCTGTCTGTCTGTCTGTCTGTCTGTCTGTCTGTCTGCCTGCCTGCCTGTCTGTCTGTCTGTCTGTCTGTCTGTCTGTCTGTCTGTCTGTACTGCACATGAACAGGTCAGGCGGTCTTACGTCGCTGAGCCAGGCGCTGAAGGCAGACACACGAGTGAAGACGGTCGGCCTCTTCTCTTTATTGCAGTTCTCGATGGACACGAAGCTGGTCGTCCCGTGGACGTACCACCGGCCGTCCCGTCCCTTACAGTTCAGCGGTCCCCCCGAGTCCCCCTGAGACAGAGGACAGAGGGATGGACACGAAGACGGACACACACACAGACAGGTCAGGTGTTGACGTTGACATGAAACCTTTTTGAGAGCATTTTGAGTTGAGCCCTTCTGGCTCCTAAACTATGGAATGCTTAATGCACTTCCCATTACAATCAGAACTGCAGCCTCACTCACAATCTTCCGCCATAGTCTGAAAACCCACCTCTTCAGACTCCATCAGGGCCTGTAGCACTTGCCCTAGCCCCAACGACCTTAGATAGCATTTTGTGTAGACTTATAGCATTTTATGTAGACATAGCACTATATAGTATATGCATAGTTTCATTACATAGATATTCCACTGTTACGTTCTTAGCTTACACATGATTCATGATAACTCCTTTTTTATGTATATGACATGTATTGCCATGCTTTTTGTTCTTGCTTAAAGGTATATTCAGTGATTTCACTATATTTCAAATATGTTTTTGTTTTGTTGTGATAATCCTCCCTACTATAGAGTGTGCTGACCATATAAGGAGTTCCTCCCTGTCCCCAGTTAACCCCTGGGTGTAAAAAAAAACGTAGGTTTCCTTTTTTGGCTAGGTGGCCCAACATTCATCCAATCAGGATAGAGAGGGGCCTTCTGCCAATCATGATCGAGCGGGGGCGGGCCTTGGTGTGCGTGCTGTTGGCCTGTCGCGTGTCCCCCCCACTCTAGTGCGTGCATGTGCACATCCTGTTACCGCGGCAGATCGGGGGGTTTTCCAAATCACCCAAATCACTGAATGCTCCTTTAAATGTAAGTCGCTCTGGATTCAGAGCGTCTGCTAAATGCCTAAATTGTAAATTGAGAAGCGACGTACTTGGCAGCCTGCCAGGACAGCTCCTCCCGCGCAGGTCATGGATGTCTTGACGGTGTCGCCCCACCACTCGCTGCTGCTGCACACACCGTGGTCCACCACCGGGAGCAAGGCCTGCTGCAGGATGTCAGGGAGCGGCCCGTTGGCTGCATGGGTGGGGAACACGCAGACATCACATGTTATTACACCATCCAACGCATGGGTGGGGAACACGCACACATCACATGTTATTACACCATCCAACGCATGGGTGGGGAACACACACACATCACATGTTATTACACCATCCAACGCATGGTGGGGAACACACACACATCACATGTTATTACACCATCCAACGCATGGTGGGGAACACACACACATCACATGTTATTACACCATCCAACGCATGGGTGGGGAACACACACACATCACATGTTATTACACCATCCAACGCATGGGTGGGGAACACACACACATCACATGTTATTACACCATCCAACGCATGGGTGGGGAACACACACACATCACATGTTATTACACCATCCAACGCATGGGTGGGGAACACACACACATCACATGTTATTACACCATCCAACGCATGGGTGGGGAACACACACACATCACATGTTATTACACCATCCAACGCATGGGTGGGGAACACACAGACATCACAACGATCACATCACCTGATGTTATTCCACCATCAAACGCAATAGAGCGTTGCAGTCCCGCCCCCGACGAGGGCCCAGGAAATAGCTCCACATAGACTTTTCAAAAAGTATTTATTTAAAGACGTTTGCGCCGCGGACAAAGCCAACTGGGCTCGTGACAAATCATGACAATACACACAATGTTTTGGGTAGATCAAATAATTAGAAAGTAAAGGTAAAACACTTTTTGTTTTGTTTTTCTTCTTACTAATTATTTGATCGGGACTGCGACGCTCTGTGCGTCTGATGTCACTGAGATGCAGTGGTGGAAAGTAACTAAGTACATTTAAGTACTAAGTACTTTTACTTTTTTTACTTTTACTCCACTACATCTCAAAATATTATTGTACATTTACAAAACATTTTTTTTTAATTATTTTTTTTATTATTATTACAATACATACAGCAACCACTTCAGCCCTGTATACATTTCGGCCATTTGAAAATAGCCGATGGGTTTTCACGTTGCGGCGTTCAGAGTATGGGTTTTATGCCGTTCAGACTATAAGTCTCCCATTGGCTTAGAGGCAGCCAATGATGAAAAGGTATGTACTACAGTCGCTAGTAGAGGCTGATCAACATGTTGTCCATTCAAATGACCATGTTACATAATGACCATGTTACATAATGCCCATGTTACATAATGACCATGTTACATAATGACCATGTTACATAATGGCCATGTTACATAATGACCATGTTACATAATGACCATGTTACATAATGACCATGTTACATAATGGCCATGTTACATAATGACCATGTTACATAATGACCATGTTACATAATGGCCATGTTACATAATGACCATGTTACATAATGACCATGTTACATAATGACCATGTTACATAATGACCATGTTACATAATGGCCATGTTACATAATGACCATGTTACATAATGACCATGTTACATAATGACCATGTTACATAATGACCATGTTACATAATGACCATGTTACATAATGACCATGTTACATAATGACCATGTTACATAATGGCCATGTTACATAATGACCATGTTACATAATGACCATGTTACATAATGGCCATGTTACATAATGACCATGTTACATAATGGCCATGTTACATAATGACCATGTTACATAATGACCATGTTACATAATGGAAGAGAAGGACACATTACTGTAAAGCCGCCCCCAGCCAGAGATGTAGCAGTCTGCCCCGTGGGCCAGCATCTCCCCCACTATGGGAACATACTTACTGTAAAGCCAGAGATGTAGCAGTCTGCCCCGTGGGCCAGCATCTCCCCCACTATGGGAACATACTTACTGTAAAGCCACAGATGTAGCAGTCAGCCCCGTGGGCCAGCATCTCCCCCACTATGGGAACATACTTACTGTAAAGCCAGAGATGTAGCAGTCTGCCCCATGGGTCAGCATCTCCCCCACTATGGGAACATACATACTGTAAAGCCACAGATGTAGCAGTCTGCCCCGTGGGCCAGCATCTCCCCCACTATGGGAACATACTTACTGTAAAGCCAGAGATGTAGCAGTCTGCCCCATGGGTCAGCATCTCCCCCACTATGGGAACATACTTACTGTAAAGCCAGAGATGTAGCAGTCTGCCCCGTGGGCCAGCATCTCCCCCACTATGGGAACATACTTACTGTAAAGCCACAGATGTAGCAGTCAGCCCCGTGGGTCAGCATCTCCCCCACTATGGGAACATACATACTGTAAAGCCACAGATGTAGCAGTCTGCCCCGTGGGCCAGCATCTCCCCCACTATGGGAACATACTTACTGTAAAGCCAGAGATGTAGCAGGCTGCCCCGTGGGTCAGCATCTCCCCCACTATGGGAACATACTTACTGTAAAGCCAGAGATGTAGCAGTCTGCCCCGTGGGTCAGCATCTCCCCCACTATGGGAACATACTTACTGTAAAGCCAGAGATGTAGCAGTCTGCCCCGTGGGTCAGCATCTCCCCCACTATGGGAACATACTTACTGTAAAGCCAGAGATGTAGCAGTCTGCCCCGTGGGTCAGCATCTCCCCCACTATGGGAACATACATACTGTAAAGCCAGAGATGTAGCAGTCAGCCCCGTGGGTCAGCATCTCCCCACTATGGGAACATACATACTGTAAAGCCAGAGATGTAGCAGTCTGCCCCGTGGGTCAGCATCTCCCCCACTATGGGAACATACTTACTGTAAAGCCAGAGATGTAGCAGTCTGCCCCGTGGGCCAGCATCTCCCCCACTATGGGAACATACATACTGTAAAGCCAGAGATGTAGCAGGCTGCCCCGTGGGTCAGCATCTCCCCCACTATGGGAACATATGTACTGTAAAGCCAGAGATGTAGCAGTCTGCCCCGTGGGTCAGCATCTCCCCCACTATGGGAACATACATACTGTAAAGCCAGAGATGTAGCAGTCTGCCCCGTGGGCCAGCATCTCCCCCACTATGGGAACATACATACTGTAAAGCCAGAGATGTAGCAGTCTGCCCCGTGGGTCAGCATCTCCCCCACTATGGGAACATACTTACTGTAAAGCCAGAGATGTAGCAGTCTGCCCCGTGGGTCAGCATCTCCCCACTATGGGAACATATGTACTGTAAAGCCAGAGATGTAGCAGTCTGCCCCGTGGGTCAGCATCTCCCCACTATGGGAACATACTTACTGTAAAGCCGGCCCCAGTCAGAGATGTAGCAGTCTGCCCCGTGGGTCAGCATCTCCCCACTATGGGAACATACATACTGTAAAGCCTGAGATGTAGCAGTCTGCCCTGTGGGTCAGCATCTCCCCCACTATGGGAACATACTTACTGTAAAGCCGGCCCCAGCCAGAGATGTAGCAGGCTGCCCCGTGGGTCAGCATCTCGTCGGCCTCTGGAAGACAGGCCACGCTAACGCTGTCCGTCATGAAGGGAGCCTTGTCCAGTTTCAGCAGGGCCAGGTCGTTGCTGTGTGGAAATTATTGATCACAATATCAATAGCTAAAATTTATATAGCGCTTTTCTAAATACCCAAAGCGCTTTACATAAGAACACTAGGAACAGACTTTATTCAGAAAAAGAAAAAAGCAAAACAGATACAATATCCACTAACTAGCAAGTTAGATGTCACCAGACTTAGCAGTTGGCAGAGATCTCTGAGTGTGTGTCTATGACAGAATATACGCGCTTTAACTCATGTGTTCATCTCCCAGCTGCAGCTATACAGGTGTTGTTGTTCTTGTTGTGGTTGTTGTAGTTGTACTGGGGTTAAGTTCCTGAATAGGGTTGGATTTTGGCACCGTTTAACTAAGGTTAGGAATAATGTTACATTTAACCGTTTAAGCATAATTTACTGAGGTTACTTTACAAATACCAGGCTGAGCAGTTCCGGCGCGAATTGGTAAAATGGCGACTTCGTTGGTATTTGTTGTTTCAGTTTCACCGTGAACAGAGATTCTAGTGCCTTTTTCAAAGTGATGCATCATTTCCAACAGGATTATTGCTATTGCACCTTCCACACACGTTAAATTATTGTGACAGTGTGGAACTGTCACAATAAAAACCATATCATAGGTTCTGTATCACCTCCTGATACGTAGATATTACGTAGACATAATCTACGATAGTTGGTAGTAGGTAGCAATCAAATCAAGGACAAACAAACAAACAGTTTACATCCCACAGCAATAATCACACTCCAATGCTCCTAAAACATAATCTCTTGCTCCTAAAACATAATCTCTTGCTGCAATCCTACATGTTTCAAGTGCAAATAACAGAGGCTATATGGTTGTGTGTATTTGTTGCGTATTAGTTATTTACTTTTAGCTTATTGTCTCCACCAGGCCGAAGGCATCGGGAGAGAGTATGTTTTGCACTCCGTCCGTGTGTGTGTGTGTGTTTGTCCGTGTACAGCTATTGCTAATCTCCGGTACCGTTAACCCGGTCGATGCAAAATTCTGCAAACACACTCCCTGGATGCCAACGATGAACCTCTGCCCCAAATCTTCCAGAACGGCCTGTTATAGCGCCACCAGGAGGCAGACTTTTGAAAAACACTTTTTTATATTACTCCTCCAGATTATTTCCAAAAATCCCGCAAATCATTGCTCAAGACGGATCTGTCCGATATTTTATAAATGTTTTAGCTTATTTATTGGCCTACATATTTATTAGTTATTGATTTGATGAACTGATCGGTTGGCACTTCCAATTTTGTTGTACATGTTACAATGACAATACAGATCTATTCTATTATATATTATATATTCCATTCTATTCTAGTATTGGATGTGGGGATAAAAAGACCCACCCACCCGTTGGACACGCGGTCGTCCCAGTCAGGGTGAATGATGGTGCGCAGGATGTCCCTGTTCTGTTCCGTTCCCTCCTGCTGGCTCAAGTTGTGCTCTCCCAAAACCACACGTTTGACCTGACCATCCCTGCAAAACAAAAACCACACGTTTGACCTGTCCGTCCCTGCAAAACAAAAACCACACGTTTGACCTGTCCATCCCTGCAAAACAAAAACCACACGTTTGACCTGTCCATCCCTGCAAAACAAAAACCACACGTTTGACCTGTCCATCCCTGCAAAACAAAAACCACACGTTTGACCTGTCCATCCCTGCAAAACAAAAACCACACGTTTGACCTGTCCGTCCCTGCAAAACAAAAACCACACGTTTGACCTGTCCATCCCTGCAAAACAAAAACCACACGTTTGACCTGTCCATCCCTGCAAAACAAAAACCACACGTTTGACCTGTCCATCCCTGCAAAACAAAAACCACATGTTTGACCTGTCCGTCCCTGCAAAACAAAAACCACACGTTTGACCTGTCCGTCCCTGCAAAACAAAAACCACACGTTTGACCTGTCCGTCCCTGCAAAACAAAAACCACACGTTTGACCTGTCCGTCCCTGCAAAACAAAAACCACACGTTTGACCTG
Organism: Electrona antarctica; assembly: GCF_951216825.1. Lineage (NCBI taxonomy): Eukaryota > Metazoa > Chordata > Actinopteri > Myctophiformes > Myctophidae > Electrona > Electrona antarctica. The sequence continues at coordinate 4,081,860 of NC_136812.1, read as the reverse complement.
TCCGTCCCTGCAAAACAAAAACCACACGTTTGACCTGTCCATCCCTGCAAAACAAAAACCACACGTTTGACCTGTCCATCCCTGCAAAACAAAAACCACACATTTGACCTGTCCATCCCTGCAACACAAAAACCACACGTTTGACCTGTCCGTCCCTGCAAAACAAAAACCACATGTTTGACCTGTCCATCCCTGCAAAACAAAAACCACACGTTTGACCTGTCCATCCCTGCAAAACAAAAACCACACGTTTGACCTGTCCATCCCTGCAAAACAAAAACCACACGTTTGACCTGTCCATCCCTGCAAAACAAAAACCACATGTTTGACCTGTCCATCCCTGCAAAACAAAAACCACACGTTTGACCTGTCCATCCCTGCAAAACAAAAACCACACGTTTGACCTGTCCATCCCTGCAAAACAAAAACCACACGTTTGACCTGTCCATCCCTGCAAAACAAAAACCACACGTTTGACCTGTCCATCCCTGCAAAACAAAAACCACACGTTTGACCTGTCCATCCCTGCAAAACAAAAACCACACGTTTGACCTGTCCGTCCCTGCAAAACAAAAACCACACGTTTGACCTGTCCGTCCCTGCAAAACAAAAACCACACGTTTGACCTGTCCATCCCTGCAAAACAAAAACCACATGTTTCACCTGTCCATCCCTGCAAAACAAAAACCACACGTTTGACCTGTCCATCCCTGCAAAACAAAAACCACACGTTTGACCTGTCCATCCCTGCAAAACAAAAACCACACGTTTGACCTGTCCATCCCTGCAAAACAAAAACCACATGTTTGACCTGTCCATCCCTGCAAAACAAAAACCACACGTTTGACCTGTCCATCCCTGCAAAACAAAAACCACACGTTTGACCTGTCCATCCCTGCAAAACAAAAACCACACGTTTGACCTGTCCATCCCTGCAAAACAAAAACCACACGTTTGACCTGTCCATCCCTGCAAAACAAAAACCACACGTTTGACCTGTCCATCCCTGCAAAACAAAAACCACACGTTTGACCTGTCCGTCCCTGCAAAACAAAAACCACACGTTTGACCTGTCCGTCCCTGCAAAACAAAAACCACACGTTTGACCTGTCCATCCCTGCAAAACAAAAACCACACGTTTCACCTGTCCATCCCTGCAAAACAAGCAAAACCTCATATCTTTGTTTCCCGCGGTGCTAGAGAGCCAGACATTAGACTGCTCTCCCTTTTCACCACTGATACACCGGTAAGACGTACTGTATGGAATGTCAGAACAGGTGAGCTTCATATATGGAGATCTAAGGGTGGCAGTGGGGGCAGTGTCTTGAGTGTACAGGGTTTGATGAGGTCTGGCTTATATGGATCGTGTCCTGAGTGTACAGGGTTTGATGAGGTCAGATCAACATATGGAATGTCAGAACAGGTCAGCTCCATATATGGAGATCTAAGGGTGGCAACGAGGGCAGTGTCTTTAGTGTACAGGGTTTGAGGAGTGCCCAGGTAGGGCCAGGCCTTAATTTCCGGGCCTGATGAGAACTCTAGTTTAGAGTTTGAATAGACATTAGATAATTGACACTGGGTGAAAAAATGGGTTGCATGATAGACCGCAGCTCTGTGAGGTTTAATGTTTGTAACGTGTGACTCACAGAATGCAGTGTGCAGCCGTCAGGACCCAGCGAGGAGCGATCAGAGTGCCTCCACATATGTGATTGAAGCGGCTTCCACGTTTCACCTGCAGGGAGATCTGAGACGAGAAAAAACAAGCGCACTCCGTTACTGCGGTAAGTAAGTTAAACCGAACGAGGTGTCAAAAAAACACGAGATGAGAACATAGATGGTGAGAGTGCGTCTGCAGCAAGCAGTGGTTCTCAGTAGGGATGTTAACAATTTATCGAAAATCGATTAATCACCGTTAAATACATTCTTCAATTAACAGTTAATGAATTGACAATGCTGCTGTTCCATCATTGGGCAGTGTTCTGTGAATGTAATGCTGTCTGCACGCACGCCCGGCTGAGGAACATGTGGGCCGGTTTAAAGAAAATGTCCCCTCCCGCCTTGGTAGCCACACAGAAACAGAAACGTCTGCTTTTGCATGTGATGTGACAGACAAGACAGTGCACTTTTCATTTAATTTTAGTCTATGGACTTTAATGTTTGTTTAGGGCACTAAATGAGTATGGCAACGTTGTGTGGCCGATATAAATAAAGACATCTTGTAACTCATTGTGTTTCATACAAGAAGCAAGCCAAGATGTCGCCATGCCGCCCCACACATGACACCTTAACCCATTTAGACCTGAGGACGATTCTACAAATGCCTTCTAAATCGTGACAAACCTCGTGAAAAACCTCATATTTCTATGTCAGTCGTTCTCAAACATTTTCATGTCAAGGACCCCCAAAAATATATGTAATTGGACACGGACCTCCATCTGAAAATATGTTGTTCCAGGGACCCTCCCAGAAGCAAAGATTTGTGTTAAAAAAATGTTCGCTCTGAAAGAATATATATTCAAAGATTTGCGCCACATTTTCCTGATTTTTCAAAAATAGCAGATCTACAAGCTCACATTTTCACAAGTTTGATGAGCTACGAGCTTGTAGATCTGCTATTTTTCAATAGCTAAAGCATAACATAATGCTTACATCACCAAAAGGGGTTCCCGTCCGAAGTCTGCCACCTCGTCATGTAGCAGCCAAGTCTATGGACCCTCCATGGGACGTACAAAAGCGTAAAAAAAGCGCCCACACGAGTGGGATTTCTATAATAGTTTGATGACTGTTGATGCAGTCGGTTGTTTTAGGTATTAGAAGGGTCTTAAAAGTTACTTTACTGTAATCTGAGGACCCCTCCCCCCCAATGCATAAATAAATGAATAAATCGCGTGGGTCCTGACCCACAGGTTGAGAACCCCTGGTCTACGGTACCTGCCAAGGCCAGCTGTGAGGACGGGCATCCTGTCCGTTCACCACCCGGCTGGCATCAGGCTCAAACGTGGGGCTGCCACACCCACACGCTGTAGGAGAGAAAACCATAGAGTTATGTATATGTGGCCAAATTTGACTGAGGGACTTTTTAGAATTTTCGTTTTCTAATGTCATGTGAAAGCAGGGAATCATAGCTTCAAATTGACATATTGTTTGTTCAGTTTGACCCACCAGTTTTGGAGATATGGCTTATAGAGTAATGTCTTGCAGAGAAACAGTGAGTTGAGAAAACAGGCTTGAAAGGTTCACTTCTGTGGTCTCTAGCATTACACCTATAGCTACACGTTTAAGCATTTATTTCATATTTACATGTCTTCTGTGGTCTCTAACATTACACCTAGCTACACGTTTAAGCATTTATTTCATATTTACATGTCTTCTGTGGTCTCTAACATTACACCTAGCTACATGTTTAAGCATTTATTTCATATTTACATGTCTTCTGTGGTCTCTAGCATTACACCTAGCTACACGTTTAAGCATTTATTTCATATTTACATGTCTTCTGTGGTCTCTAACATTACACCTAGCTACATGTTTAAGCATTTATTTCATATTTACATGTCGATTTCAGCTCTGACACTTATTTCAGACATACTCTAGTTAGTCTAGTATGCGAGTCTGCCTGTGCTATTAACTCATTTTGGATAAAATGTAAATAAATTCAGTTTTTCTTCTCTGGTGAAAAGCTGGAGGTTGCACGATGGCAGGCTCTCAGTCAAATCTGGTCACATATATAAGCTAGAGAGCGGAGGACAGCCCCGCCCCCACTTATTCATTCCAATGGAATTTGCTCAGTGGTCGTTTGAAGGACCCGGAAGAACGCTTTACTTCCACATTCTTTTCGATTTGGACACCAACATTTGGTGTTAAATTTGCGTTAATTGTTTGCCACCCAGTAGGCGTTCCCGCAGAACTTCCAGGTATGATGATGATGATGTCACACACATACCTTCTATACTAACTCATAAATCCTGAAACTATGCTTTATGTTAGTGCTGTTATGTACAGTACCATTAGGTTTGATTCAAGATTCAATATTTATATCGTGTACACGGCAAGTACACAACAATAAATGTATTTGGTTTCAGTTCCTTAAAGGAGCATTCAGTGATTTGGGTGATTTGGAAAACCACCCAGTCCGCCCTGGTAACAAAATGTGCACATGCACGCTCTACAGTGGGGGGAAGTGCAACAGGCCAACAGCATGTGCACCAAGGCCCGCCCCCACTCGATCATGATTGGAGGAAGGCCCCTCTCATCCTGATTGGATGAAGGCTTTGCCACCCGCCACCAAAACTAAAACTAGGGTTTTTTGACTCCAGGGGCTCACTGGGGACAGGGAGGAACTCCTTATATGGTCAGCACACTCTATAGTAGGGAGGATTATCCAGAAAAAAAGAAAAAATAAGTGATATTTGAATTAAGTCAAATCACTGAATATACCTTTAACATTGCTTCAGCAATTATAACAATAACATAATAAATAAATAAGAATAACAACTAGTAGTACACTAAGTATGTAGGCTACATGCTCATTAAATGTAGAGTAAGTGATTTTCTTTGGTTAAAATGAGTGTTAAATAGCTTTATATTCTGATAATACTCATTAACGTGTTCGTTCAGTAACAGTCTCCATGTCTCTCCAGCTCTTTATTAAACAAAACAATGCATTTTCAAGTCAGGATACCAATTGTATCCAGTTTAGAGAGAACTCAGACAGTCACAGGATACAGAAGTAATTGTAATTCAAGTGATGACTCAAAGAAATGAGCAGACAGAATTGGAGCTGCACACTATAGAAATGAAGCTGATAAATAGCTACTCTCCCCTATCAGGATTGGCTGATAATTTGTCACCCACCTGAAAATGCATTGTAGAGCTCGAGAGACAGACCCCTGTTACTGAACAAACACTATATACCGGTAGCAATAGAGCACTGACTTCACTCACTCATCCCCTGGTTCTGCCTGGTTCATGGAAGTAATTTCTCTATGGAGAATAACATGGGGTCATCATAAAATTGTTTCATAAAAGCGCTGTGGTCCAAAAATAAACAAGCTGTCTCGGTTACCCTACCTTGAATCATAGCACATTGCACTACTTTCTTAGTACCATGTCAGTGGTCAAACGGAGGCCTGCTTACCCACCGTATGCCACCAGAAGCAGCACTGAAGCCAGTCCCTGTAGCAGCAGCATGGTTGATCAGTCAGTACGTCTTGTCTGTCACACAGTTCTAACTCTCTAGTTATACCCCCAGACCCTCTGTCTGTCTGTCACACAGTTCTAACTCTCTAGTTATACCCCCAGACCCTCTGTATGTCTGTCACACAGTTCAAACTCTCTAGTTATACCCCCAGACCCAGACCCTCTGTATGTCTGTCACACAGTTCAAACTCTCTAGTTATACCCCCAGACCCAGACCCTCTGTATGTCTGTCACACAGTTCTAACTCTCTAGTTATACCCCCAGACCCAGACCCTCTTTCACCCTCAGAGCACAGACCAAAGGTTATCTATAGCTGACAACATTGGCTGGGAAGAACTTCCCGTGCCACAGATGTGTGTTTCTCTGTACCATGATGACTCTGTAGTACATGCAGCACTGGGAGCCATGTGACACTGTGTGGAGTATAGTAACTTACCGGTAGTACATTTACTCAAGTACTGTGCTTAAGTATTTCCAATTTTCAATACCTTTACTTCTATACTCCAATACGTCTCAGAGGCAAATATTGTACTTTTACTCCACTACAATTACAGTATGTGAAAACTTTAGTTACTAGTTACTTTTTAGATTCAGATTATAAAACATATAGCCTGCATTAACCACTTCAGCCCTACAGTATATACATATATAGGGCCTACTGATATTTTCAAGAGATCTTTAGACATTTTATACATTTGAGAACATAGAGTACTTTCTATTTTTGGTACTTGATGCCAATACTTTAGTACTTTCACTCAAGTGAAAATGTCAATCCCGGACTGTTGCTTGTAACAGTAACTTGTTCTTGCCCTGAAGTGGGAACCAAAGTGGGCGTGACACTATTCAGGTTGGAAGATGCAGATGTCATATAAACCATCATGAAAATAATCACACCTGTGTGAAGTGAGGGGCGCTCTGATCATCGTACATCATAATTTGCTCACTATGACACTATGTCCATGACGTACAATTCTCCATTCATTGCCAATGGGAATTTAATGTTTGTGTAGGACAAAGTTTGTGGACATGCACCAAAAGCTTGATATAGGAGGCCCTCAAATAATAAAGAATGGAACCAGTTCTAGAACCAAAGTTATTTTGGTGGAAAAGGGTTAGGTGTGTATTGTATTGTAGGACATGTGTGGGGGAATTCAAGGAAATCAAGGAAGGAATTTGATAATCATACTGGAAAAGAAAGGCTTGCAGTGTGCCCCTCTGACCAGCAGAGAGCAGTGTCTTCATTTGTTACACTGTAGTATGAAATTTATACAAGTTCCACAGTTAACTATACTTACTAACTGAACAGCAGGCTGTGTCCACAGAGTGTGGCCAGTACTGACTCCACAGTACTGGCCACAGTACTGTGGCCAGTACTGACTCCACAGTACTGACTCCACAGTACTGACTCCACAGTACTGTGGCCAGTACTGACTCCACAGTACTGACTCCACAGTACTGTGGACAGTACTGACTCCACAGTACTGTGGCCAGTACTGACTCCACAGTACTGTGGACAGTACTGACTCCACAGTAATGTGGACAGTACTGACTCCACAGTACTGTGGACAGTACTGACTCCACAGTACTGTGGACAGTACTGACTCCACAGTACTGTGGACAGTACTGACTCCACAGTACTGTGGACAGTACTGACTCCACAGTACTGACTCCACAGTACTGACTCCACAGTACTGTGGACAGTACTGACTCCACAGTACTGACTCCACAGTACTGAATACACAGTACTGTGGACAGTACTGACTCCACAGTACTGTGGACAGTACTGACTCCACAGTACTGTGGACAGTACTGACTCCACAGTACTGACTCCACAGTACTGTGGACAGTACTGACTCCACAGTACTGAATACACAGTACTGTGGACAGTACTGACTCCACAGTACTGTGGACAGTACTGACTCCACAGTACTGACTCCACAGTACTGTGGACAGTACTGACTCCACAGTAATGTGGACAGTACTGACTCCACAGTACTGACTCCACAGTACTGTGGACAGTACTGACTCCACAGTACTGACTCCACAGTACTGAATCCACAGTACTGTGGACAGTACTGACTCCACAGTACTGTGGACAGTACTGACTCCACAGTACTGACTCCACAGACAGTACTGACTCCACAGTACTGTGGACAGTACTGTCCACACTGTGGACAGTACTGACTACTACTCGCTATACTGTATATATATATACACTACGTATATCATATATATATATATATATATATATATATCGCTAGCCCCTCCTATACAGGTTTAAAGTTTGTTTTGGTGGAAGACGATAACAGCGCCCCTCACTTCACACAGGTGTGATGTTATATAAACCCAATATGCCCATTTATAGGCATGTCACTGTGACTCAGACATACTGTAACTATACAAACCGGATATGCCCATATATAGGCATATAAGCTCATGTAAATATATGGGAGCGGCCCAAGGGCTCCATATGACCAAATATGGGCATGCCAATGTATGGGAGCGGCCCAAGGGCTCCATATGACCAAATATGGGCATCCCAATATCAGAGATCTCCAAATATGGGCATGACATTGACATGGGCTGTCAGACGCAGACATCTCCATATATAGAGGGTCCATGTTTGTTGAATTTACTTTGGTTACCATAGCAACCTAAATGCAGTCACATGTTTGTTGAATTTACTTTGGTTACCATAGCAACCTAAATGCAGTCAGAGTAACTGTAACCCAGTCTGACATCATAGACTCCATATTTGGGCATGGCTGACATCAGGACTCCATATATGGTTATGAGTGACTCATCGTGACATCACCGTGATGACAGCAGCCGACAGCATAAAAGGAGCAGAACACAATACAATACAATACATCATCATTCAATGCAACCAGCAGCTCTCGGATTCTCCCAAAAGAAACTAACGGCTTCCAGATGAATTTGTCCGCCATGTTCCTCCTGTTTATCGCCCTGCTCGTCGGCCCCGGGACGCTTGCTCCGGTGTGGGGCACGGAGACGGTCATCGGCATCTACGGAGAGACCACCGTGGTGCCCTGCGATGACAGCACCCCCGCCTGGGACAAGCTGGTTCTCACCATGTGGAGATACGTGCAGGGCGACGGCACCGCGCTCGTGTTGACCAAACACTTCGACAAGGACACCACCCACGTTGAGCTGGCGCCGACAGACAGCCACGACTTCGATAAGGACACCCATCACACTGACGCCGCAAGCCGTGTCAGCATCAACCACAGATCCGGCCTGGTCATCGAACGGAGCGCGCTGGCGGACCGCGGAGTCTACACCTGCGTGGTGATTTCCCAGTACAACGTGCGGGTGCGCAGCATCAACGTCGAGGTCTACACAACGGTCCAGCCCGAGATCGTGGACAAAGCGAAACGCCTGGAGAAGGATATGCTCGTGCCGTTGGGAACGTGCGTGGTGAGGGGCGCCCACCCTGCCGCCCAGATCACGTGGCAGAGGAACGGCCTTCCGCTGATAGCCGACGGGACACGCGTGGTCGTGGTCTCCACCGTGACGACGGACCCCGGAACGGGTCTGTCCACCACCTCCTCCTCTCTGCGCTACGCGGCCACCAGGGGGGACGTGGGAGCACGCTTCAACTGCCGCTCCGACCACAAGCTGGGTCCGGTGGAGTCTGACGAGACGCTGACCTTTCCTCTCCTCTACCCGACGGAGAGGCTGAGTCTGACGGCGACGCCCGAAGGACCCGCGGTCGCAGAGGGGGATGCCGTGACGCTGACGTGCCACGCGGACGGAAATCCCGCTCCCACCGGCTACAACTTCCACCTCCCGGGCGGCCGGACGGTTTCGGTGGAGAACTCGAACACCTACACCTTGCCGGCCATCACGCGAGACGCCGCTGGTGAATACAAGTGTTCGCTGGTCGACGACGGGACGATGGAAGCCTCGCGACACATCGCCGTCAGCTATTTTGACCTGAGCCCCACGGGGAAAGTTCTGAAGACGGTAGGGGACGCCCTGGTGGTGGAGATGGAGATGGACGACGCCTCTGACGATGCCAAAGTGTCGTGGACCAAGGACGGCGAGAAGACGGAAGCGCCCCTGTTCAGGAAGCTGACGTACGCACACGCAGGCCTGTACGTGTGTGAGGTCTCCGTGGCCGGCCTCACGACGCGTCGCCGCTCCTTTGAACTGGGCGTGGAAGGCGCACCCGTTATCACCGGTCTTCATAGCGCGCCGGTGAACGGTGATCACGTCCAGAACGGTGGTGGTGTCTGGGGTCTGGTCTGCGAGGCACAGGGAGTACCAGAACCCCGGTTCACGTGGAACGTCAACGGCACAGACGAGGCGACCGTTTCCTACGACGAGAAGACCGGCACGGCCACCAGCCTTATCCACGTGGCACAGACCGTAGATACAGAGAACCTGACCTCCGTAACGTGCAGCGTGAGCAACAGGCTGGGAGAGGATGCCAGGACTCTCCCCGTGCGCTGGGCCTCCCTCTGGGACGAGGCAGTGGTCCTACTCTCAGTCGTAGCTGTCGTGGTGCTGGCAGGGATCTTGTACGTGATCTTCGGGATAATAAAACGCCGCTGCTGCACGACTGATGAGAACAACAACCTCCCCACGGTGTGAAAAGAACTCTCAATTCAATTCAATTCAATCCAATTTGATTAAAGTGTCAAATCACTACAAGTTGTCTCATAAGACACTTTACATGCAGAGCAAAGGACCGACAGGGATCCCACCCAGAGCAAGCAATGTTGCGACAGTGGTAACGAAAAAACTCCCCCTTAGGAAGAAACCGACTCTAGGGTCGGCTCCTCGACCGTGTCAGGGGAGAGAGAGAGAGAAGAATTGAGAGAGGAGAGACAATGAGAGTTCTAGCAATAGCAATAAGAATAAATGTATGTTATGTTATGTTATGTTATGTTATGTTATGTTATGTTATGTTATGTTATGTTATGTTATGTTATGTTATGTTATGTTATGTTATGTTATGTTATGTTGAAGAAAAACCAATACAAATAAATATTAAAAAAGTATAGTGTCAGTTATAGTGGTATAAGAATCTTAAGATAAAAATACAGTGTAGTATAATATAATATAATCTTGGCGCGTCAAGTTGGTCAGATATAGGCGGTTGTGAAGAACTGCCGATTCCAACCAATATGCCCGTATACGCCCACATTGATGACATCAGGGATCTCCATATATGGAGCCAGATCTGGGCATAAAAGGTTCACGGTCAGAGAGACCGATACAGAGAACTCCATATATGGGCCTAAAAGGTTCACGGTCAGAGAGACCGATACAGATAACTCCATATATGGGCCTAAAAGGTTCACGGTCAGAGAGACCGATACAGAGAACTCCATATATGGGCCTAAAAGGTTCACGGTCAGAGATACCGATACAGAGAACTCCATATATGGGCCTAAAAGGTTCACGGTCAGAGAGACCGATACAGAGAGCTCCATATATGGGCCTAAAAGGTTCACGGTCAGAGAGACCGATACAGAGAACTCCATATATGGGCCTAAAAGGTTCACGAGAGAACTCCATATATGGGCCTAAAAGGTTCACGGTCAGAGAGACCGATACAGATAACTCCATATATGGGCCTAAAAGGTTCACGGTCAGAGAGACCGATACAGATATCTCCATATATGGGCATGGCGTACAGACAGGTAGAGATCTCCATCGCTGAGTCACTCGGACGCCTGTTGGAAGTATTAATATATTTTTAAAAATAATAATAATTTCATGTCAAGGGCCCCCAGAATTACCTTTATTTGGCTGTGGACCCCCATCTGAAAATATGTAGTTCCAGGGACCTCCCAGAAGCAAACATTTGAGTTAAAAATGTTCGCTCTGAAAGAATATATATTCATTCTTGCGCCACATTTTCACGATTTTTCTAAAAAAGCAGATCTACAAGCTCATAGCGCGGCACCAAGTGCCGCGCTATGAGCTTGTAGATCTGCTTTTTTTCAATAGCTAAAGTATAACATAATGACACCAAAGGGGGTTCCCGTACAGAATGGGTTAAGTAGCCTACAATTTTGAGGTATTTTGTTTTACTTTACTTGAATATTTCGAATTTCCAATACTTTTACTTCTACTCCACTACATCTCAGAGGCAAATATTGTAGCCTACTTTTACTCCACTAAATGTTACTATAGTTACTTTGTCGATCCGGATTATTATTATTACAAAACATACAGTATAATAAGAGAAAATTAGCTTAAGTTATGGCAAATCTGGAGAAAAAAAAGCTTACCACTAGCTTTCTTCACAGATCACAGAAAGATATGTTCCAACCCATAGATATATATAAACTCTAGATGGCTCAAGGCGGAGTTTCTGACGTCGTTCACCCGGCGGCCATCTTGCTTCGGGGCTACAGTACAGTATGTTCAATGGCAGCTCAAACAGAAACAGTCATAACTCGCTCAAATCTTGACGGATTTACAACGCTTATCTGCTTAATGTATTTATTTTATATGAACGTCGTATAAAAGCATATAAGTATGCGGACGTCTCTGACGTTTATAACAAACCAAACCGTTTGAAAATCGGTTGAAAATTGAGCAAGTTATGGTCATTTAAGAGTACATGCCCCATAGACACAATGTTATGTGGCCCGAGGTAAGATGGCCGCCACGTAACGACGTCGCTCTCCATTGGCCAACAGCGCGGGTGAGCTATCTAGAGTTTATATATATCTATGTTCCAACCCAACTCCCTTGGGAAACTTTGTGACAGCTGCTGAAAGTTGGGGTACCATTATCAACCAATATAAGGCAAAGAATTCCAAATGTCATTATACTTTAAGTAGCATGTGACATGTCAAACTAGGGGGTTTTCATGATGCTGAATCCATTGCAAGCATTAGTTTTGCACAAAAAACACTCCTTTGCCTAAAAATGCCCATAGCCGTCATCACAGATGTGATGAGGTCAGCACATTTGGGCACATTTGGGCAAGTGGCTATGGCCAGAGCCTATATGTATGTGGCATGCGCCTGGACCGCTAGGCCTGCGGGCGCCCATGCAACAACACAAATCGTGTAGGCTATTGGGGGGGTGGGGGGGGGGGGTTCCCCAGGCACAAATACTTTTTAATGTAGGGGTCCTTTTACATGGAAATGAGGGGGGGGGGGGGGGTCCTCCACTTGTCTCTCGTCCTCATGGCTATGTTTACAATAGACATACCATGCCTGGAGCTGTCTGCCTCTAAAGTTTCACCAAAACGATCTGAGCAGGACCACGCGCGTGCGTGCGTGCGTACGTGCGTGCGTGCGTGCGTGCGCATGTGTGTGCGTGTTTGTGTCTACAGTACGTGTGGGTGCGTCCATGTGTGTGTGCGAGGGTCTATATCTCAAACTTTGCTCTTTGTTTACGTTCCCCCCCCCCCCCCCCCCCCACCCCCAGTATTCCGGGTACCGCAGACATGCTGCTCCCTGATTGGATAAAGGGATGAAGTTGGAGGCTGACACGCTGCACCCTTATTGGATAATGAGGGGGATAGTTAGACGCTGACACGACATTGGCTCGTCACTCACGTCCTCTTTCATCTGCTTTCAATTGTGGCTCCTTAAAGTTTAGCCCCTCCAATCCACGAGATATCAGTGGAGAGCTGAGGGAGATGGGTGCGTGTGCGTGTGTGCGTGCGCGCACGAGTGCATTTGTGCGCAAGTGCGTGTGAGTGAGTGAGACAGAGAGATGGACAGAGAGAATTGAATTGTAACGAGAAAGTGAAATAGAAAGATAGATATGGGTGTGAGAGAGAGAGAGAGGTTCTCTTTGACTTCGCGCAGGCTGCATCATTGGTATATTCTCATTTATAAAGCCATTCTTGGTGTTTTGCCCCCTTATATCCAAATTTAATTTTGTAAAAAATGGTCTAAACCTCAGATCAAATGCCGCACGCAAACCAGGCTTTTCTCTGAGGTGAAAGGTCTTGTGACGCGAAGGTACACAACATCAGCTCCCCGACTCTATTTGACCAGACTTGAACAGAGTATCATCAGTAACACCTGTGAAGGCAGTAGGTAGATTTATTCTGTGTGCAACTAGTCTCTCGTTGCTAGACTGTTGCCTCCTCGCAATTCTCAAATGCTTCCATCATACAGTCTGGAGCAACGGAATGAAGTGCTATCACGAGTAAAATGTAAAGCGGAAGTGGAGCCTCCTCCCAATTCCGTTCCGTCTTTACAGTTTGCACAAATGTATCCTAATGTAAATATAAATCATCTAACCTAATATAGCTTGCTGCTGAGCAGAAATGGAAAGGAAAAAATAAGCTCTAAAGATATTTTAAAATATATTTTCGTGAACGGAAATGACGAAAGGTGTAGTTCCAGACTCTTATATAGCATCTGAAATGACGAAAGGTGTAGTTCCAGACTCTTATATAGCATCTGAAGATTGAATAGTTGTCTGGCTACACAAGACTAGTGTGCAACAAACAAACAAACCTGTAGTGCTTTTTGTGATATCCTTTGACCATCATTGTATAATAACTGTAACCTCTGTACCTTTTTTGCAAACTGTTTATATAAAGTATTCAATCAATCAAAAATCCACCCGAACTCCTGTCTCAGGGGGATATGCTTTAGTAGCTCGACTGTTTTTCAAGCCGTAACTCCGAGAGTGTCCATTTGGTTCCATTTGTATGCTCTTTGAGTACACACACACACACGCACACACACACACACACACACACACACACACACACAGGAATTTGCTGACGGTCTGTCCACCGCACTAATAGTGTCCTGAGACTTGTTGTTTTTTTTCGCCCACATACCATAACTCCCTCCCTCCCTTCCTCCATCACACCCTCCCTCCCTCCCTCCCTCCCTCCCTCCCTTCCTCCATCACACCCTCCCACCGTCCCCCCTGACCTGTAGCCTCCCCTCTCCTCCTTCCACTCTATATCTGCTTGTTGCTTAACTTTTATTTTCATTCTTTGGGGGGGAAGTCATAGTTGTATATTAACTAGACTCAGTGCTCACTGGCGTTTGAAGCACCCGGAAGAAGATCACTCTACGTCTGCATTTTCTCAATTTGGGGCATCAAAATGTGGTGTCCAAAAAAAATGATTACGTTAAAACCACAGCTGCGCAACTCTTTTGCTCGTGCCGCATGCACGAGCAAAAACCGCAGTTCCAGCTTCAGCCAGTAGGCTAGCGTGGCTTCAACGTTTCCCCAGCCGTTCTGGGGGGGCTTGCAGGTCCACATGGCCCAGTGTTCACTAATCCCCCTGCATGTGGAGGCCGGGCTATGATCCATGGTGTGTAATGTATGGTGTTTATCTGTGCCTATAAAGTTGTCCACATTTACAATACCATACCCCGGCGAGGGACCCCTGGGGGTCCACCGGTCCGGACCCCACTTTGGAGAAGCAGCACCGAGTGCAAAGAACTTTGCGGCATGCATCTTAACGAGAGATTGCGTCTTAACCCATTCTGGGCGGGAACCCCCTTTGGTGTTTTAAGGATTATGTTATACTTTAGCCATTGAAAAATAGCAGATCTAAAAGCTCATAGCGCGGCACCGAGTGCCGCGCTATGAGCTTGTAGATCTGCTATTTTTTTTTAATCTTGAAAATGTGGCGCAAGTTTTTCCCTCAACTCTTTGCTTCTGGGGGGTTCCTGGAATGACATATTTTCAGATGGGGGTCGGCGGCCAATTACATATCATTTTTGGTGTCTTTGACATTGAAATATTGAGCACCACTGATGTAGAAACATAGGTATTTTAGAAAACTGTCAGGAGTTTGAAGACATTTTTTAAATTTCGACATTAGGCCTTAACACCCTCCGCGCCATTGCCGACGATTAAAGTCAATTAAACATTAATTTTGATACTGGCGCTTAACGCCATTGCCGACGGCCTTCGGCAATTGAGCTTTTATAGCGCGTTCGATTGCTCGAGCCAAAATGCTACTCACGTTAGCCGGTTAGCTAGCTGTGTTGTTAGCACAGCGCTGGATCGCCCATCTTAGATCGTCGTCGCCATAAGCATCCATTCTATCCATTTCTTTCAATCGCCTGTATCTCCTATTCCTTGTCCCGGATGGCATTTTTGGTCAAAACAGCGTTTCTTTGACGGCACAGAGCTGACAATCTAGAGCTCTCCGGAGCTCCGGCCTGGATTCACATTGTAAACAAGGCCCATCCAGCTGTGTGAAAACTCCTAACTTAAGACTACCGGTTGTGGACCGGAAATGGCGGCTTTTCAAAATAAGAGCTCAAATTTAAAAAATGCTGGCGTGAATTAGATCCTAATTTTTCAATAAATGATAGCGGTCTAAGTGTTAACAAAGCAGGTCAGCTAAACGTCTGACCTGCTGTCCACGATGAACAAACACAGCCGGCCTCCCTCTGACAGCAGCATGACTCACACACACACACACACACACACACACACACACACACACACACACACACACACACACACACACTGATAAGCAGCCATTCATCAGGGATGCGTTGGGGATGAGCAGCAGTCTAACCTTGATTTGCGCTCTGTGTTGAAAGCACTGGGAACGTCTCCTTTTTACTGTTGACATTCCTCTTAAATGGTCACATATATATATTATACGTTTTGAGTCTGAGAGGCTAAATCTCATCAAATGGTGGTCCGTGGCTCAAATGCTGAATAAATAATGGACCTTGATATGAAAAGAGTTTAGTTGTAAACCACTGCTTTACACGGTCAGATGGCTGGGCTCGGTGCATATTCTACTTGATCCAAGCCTGCCCCAAGGCTTGGATCACACACACACACACACACACACATGCACACACACACACACACACACACACACACACACACACACACACACACACACACACACACACACACACACACACACACACTCACAAGCCCCAAGGCTTGGATCAAGGAGGATTTGGAGCTATTCACTATTTTGTATTTCACATGTATTTGTTGGATTTGTTTGGTAGAATTATTGCATGCATTATTATTTCAGTCTATTTGTGTTCCAGTTAAAAGCTTTTATTTTTAAGGTGTTGGGCAATATTGGGTGTGCACAGGTGAATTTATTTAACTGTCATCTCGACAGGCACTCGTTCAGATGTCAGTTTGGCACTGGAAAGGTGCACACGTTTATACCAGGGTGACAGACATATTTCCATCATGTTTGCCATATTTGTCTGTGAAGGAAATGGAATAAGATCTGTTTGGGACATTGGACTCATTTATCCCTGCGTAAGATCCACTATACTCAGTGTATCTTCTATTTATAGTGACTCTATGTGACAACCAGGTATAGTCTGGTGACCACCGGAGAGACGGGTGACAGCCGGAATGTAGACGGCGCCCGGGTGAGCAGTATGGGTTAGCGCCCCAGCCTGTGTCCTCCGTGAGGAGGAAGCCCAACAACCCTCGGTGAGGCCTTTAGGAGGGCCATGCAAGCAGCAAGCGGAACCGCAGCACCATGTCCCTGCGGAACCATTGCCCACCACTCCTGAATGAACTGTCTGGTGCTGGGACTCTGGTGGAACGCACAGGTCCTGAGCCTGGTGAGAGCAGGAGTGGACCTGGTGAGACGTAGGAGGGGCCCGGACAGGAGACAACCCACAGAGCCTAGTCCCTCCATGCGCCAGAAGTGTACCTCCCAGCCCTGGCAGAGTAGTTCTGGAGTAGTTCCAACGGATTGTGTGCCCCTGGTTTTTCCCTAGTGGGACTGATTGAGGGTAGCTACTGGGACGTAAGTCGGGACTTGATCACTCCCGGCTGGGTCGCCTGAGTGAGGGGTATGTTGTTGAGAGACCCGAAACCCCGTTGACTTCAGGATACATCACTGAGGATACGTCCCAGGTGCATCCATGCAATGTTTTTTAGTTATAGCATGTGAGAAATTACAAGTGACCTTATATAACCATTCAGCCATCTTGAGTAAACAAATTAGGAGGGGTCCAGGTAATATTAACATATCTATGGCCAAGTTGCCAACACAGTTTTACACATTTCTTCAGAAGTTTAACACACACACACACACACACACACACACACACACACACACACACACACACACACACACAGACACACACACACACACCGAAAGTGCCCGAAAGTGAAGACAGCTCACCCCCGAAAGTGAAGACATCTCACCGGGGAGAGATGTCTGGTGAGTTGTCCGG
The DNA here is from genome assembly GCF_951216825.1 of Electrona antarctica. Taxonomy (NCBI): domain Eukaryota; kingdom Metazoa; phylum Chordata; class Actinopteri; order Myctophiformes; family Myctophidae; genus Electrona; species Electrona antarctica. The sequence goes on along the minus strand of NC_136812.1, from coordinate 4,064,500 downwards.
ACTTTCGGGGTGAGATGTCCGGACAACTCACTTGGAGGTGCAAAAAGGGTGAGTTGTCTTGTTACCATATGATCAGCCATGGTAAGGATATTATTACATGTGATGCGATACGATGCAGCTTATGGATCGTTTTATGGCCGGGTCCGGGTTGAAGAGAAAAACTAATTATACGTTAGTACCCGGGCCGGCTGGGCGCTGGCTATGCGCTATGGTTGTTGTGAACTTGTGGCTGGTGCTCACTGGCCGAGTCTCTCTCAAACTCAGTGCAGCAGTGCCCACTTGGTTGTAACGTGTGCGCTGCGCTGCGCTGCGCTGCGGAGCTCTCTCTCTCTCTCTGTGCTGTTTAGTCCCCCGGTGACAGGTTGACACTTGACAGGCAGCAGCTTATTATTGTTTGTGTGCTTTCGTTGTTCCAGACTTCCAGTATCATAACGTTCACGTTGATGTGCATTGTTACGCTGTTGTGTGTGTGTGTGTGTGTGTGTGTGTGGGGGGGGGGGTGGTTCGTGCATGCGCGTGGCCGTTCCGCGACCGTCCCAAACGGTGTCTAGATTGTAGAAGGCCTAGTTCATTTCAGCACGGACCGCCACTGCCTTTAAGTCATTGTCGCTTCTCACCCTCAGGCGTCTTACTGGTATTTGTATTATTTTTTATTGTCCTCCTTTATCGTGGGCACGCTTTTATGTTGTCTTTGGTTGTCATGGCTGCCAGTTCCCACCTGACGTCGTGTGGGAGTTCTGATTGGCCCACACCGTACTGAATAACTGCTAGCTTACATAAGGTCTTAAGACTAGGACTCAAGTCTAAGATGAACAGCTCATCAGAGGGTGTGTAGTATCCGTTGTATCCTCCAAAGAGGATGATATGACCTCCCACAATGCAACAGCACATACCACGCATTGAACATGGTCCTTTCCCCTTGGGCTCAACCTTCTTCCAGGAGAATGTCTCTGGACTGAATTTCCACACATCATTGAAGTCCTTACCGTTCCCGCCACCAAATATGTACAGCTCTCCATTGTAGGTAAAGGCTGAATGACACCTGCGTCTTTCTGGAAGAAGCTGTGCAGAAGGTGTGTTGAGCCAGTGGTTGGTCTCTGTGTCAAACACTCTGATGGCGTTGTAGTGGCCCCTCTGGAACCCCCCATGGCCCCCAAATACAAACATCTTTGTCCCGATGATGGTAGCAGAGTGACAATATGAAGCAGGAGGTGGAGTTCCTCTGGTGTTAACTACAGACCAGACCATTGTGCTGGTGTCCAACTTGTACATGTCATTAGTGTATCCAGACAGCTTGGTGTTTCCTCCATGGATAAACATGACCTTCTCCAACACACAGGCTGAGTGGTAGTACCTCTCCTCTGGAACAGTCCCAGAAACACTGGGTTTTAACCAGCTGTGGGCGTCGACATCTAATGTATAAAGCACATTGTAGAACTCCCACCTCCAGTATCCTCCCCAGATGTAGACTGCATATTCTATCAACACAGCTGTGTGGCCGTAGCGCCTGGCTGGAACCTCTAGGTGGCATCCTCCTCTTCCAGGGGTCACTGGGGTCAACTTCCTCCAGCATAAAGACACTGTGTTGAATACGTGAACATCAATGTGATCACTGACTCCTCCAAAGCAGTACAGCTTGTCCTGCAGCACCACAGCTGCATGGAGACATCTCTTTGCTCCTCCTTTCAGATGGACGGTCCAGCGGATCATTCTAACGTCACAATGTTCTGGGTTCTCTGTCCCACAATGCAGTTCTGTCTCTCTCTGTCCCACAATGCAGTTCTGTCTCTCTCTGTCCCACAATGCAGTTCTGTCTCTCTCTGTCCCACAATGCAGTTCTGTCACCACACACCATCCTCTTATATCGCTACAGCGGTACAAACGTCACGTGAAGCCTACGGCCAATCCGTGGAGACGACGTGTTGCGTCAGCCAATGAGGGAAGCCGATGGATGAGCTGTCGATGTGATTGGTGTAAAAGCACTGGTTCTCAACATATTCCCTTTGACAATGAATGGAGAATTGACGTCATGTGTGGACGAGCAAATGGACTTGTTACGTCATGATGATGTCTGATGATAAGAGCCCCTCACTTCACATGTTTTATTCGTCTGTCTGTGTCCCTTTTGTGCAAATCCGCAAAACGTGTGACATCAGATAGATATCTTTAGATCCATATCTTTATTGTCATTCAGCATAAATACATAAAATAAGAGAATAAGAGAACGAAATGTCGTTTCACTGGCTTCCAATCTGCTAGTTAAAAGAAAACTAAAATGTAGTTTTCTTTTAACTAGCCGATTGGATTAATTACTATTAAATATATTAAAATCTTAAATCTTTTAAATCAAATTAAAAAACACCATTAGTTCATTGAGAGACATATATTGCACGATAGGAGTCCTATGGGGGTAAAGCTCCACCAGAGTGCTCCAGACTTCCCTCTCCAGAGCAACAAAAGCGACGACGTCCTGGGGGATCCCGAGTCGTTCCAAGGCCAGTGAGTCGATGTGTTTCCTCCAACTGCCCCGGGGTCTCCTCCCAGTGGGACGTGATCCTTGGTCTGCCCCGGGGTCTCCTCCCAGTGGGACGTGATCCTTGGTCTGCCCCGGGTTCTCCTCCCAGTGGGACATGATCCTTGGTCTTCCGCAGGGTCTCTTCCCAGTGGGACGTGATCCTTGGTCTGCCCCGAGGTCTACTCCCAGTGGGACGTGATCCTTGGTCTGCCCCGGGGTCTCCTCCCAGTGGGACGTGATCCTTGGTCTGCCCCGGGGTCTCCTCCCAGTGGGACGTGATCCTTGGTCTGCCCCGGGGTCTCCTCCCAGTGGGACGTGATCCTTGGTCTTCCGCAGGGTCTCCTCCCAGTGGGACGTGATCCTTGGTCTGCCCCGGGGTCTCCTCCCAGTGGGACGTGATCCTTGGTCTGCCCCGGGGTCTCCTCCCAGTGGGACGTGATCCTTGGTCTGCCCCGAGGTCTACTCCCAGTGGGACGTGATCCTTGGTCTGCCCCGGGGTCTCCTCCCAGTGGGACGTGATCCTTGGTCTGCCCCGGGGTCTCCTCCCAGTGGGACGTGATCCTTGGTCTGCCCCGAGGTCTACTCCCAGTGGGACGTGATCCTTGGTCTGCCCCGGGGTCTCCTCCCAGTGGGACATGATCCTTGGTCTGCCCCGGGGTTTCCTCCCAGTGGGACGTGATCCTTGGTCTGCCCCGGGGTCTCCTCCCAGTGGGACGTGATCCTTGGTCTCCCCCTGGGGTCTCCTCCCAGTGGGACGTGATCCTTGGTCTTCCGCAGGGTCTCCTCCCAGTGGGACGTGATCCTTGGTCTGCCCCGGGGTCTCCTCCCAGTGGGACGTGATCCTTGGTCTGCCCCGGGGTCTCCTCCCAGTGGGACGTGATCCTTGGTCTGCCCCGGGGTCTCCTCCCAGTGGGACGTGATCCTTGGTCTGCCCCGAGGTCTACTCCCAGTGGGACGTGATCCTTGGTCTGCCCCGGGGTCTCCTCCCAGTGGGACGTGATCCTTGGTCTGCCCCGAGGTCTCCTCCCAGTGGGACGTGATCCTTGGTCTGCCCCGGGGTCTCCTCCCAGTGGGACGTGATCCTTGGTCTGCCCCGGGGTCTCCTCCCAGTGCGACGTGATCCTTGGTCTGCCCCGGGGTTTCCTCCCAGTGGGACGTGATCCTTGGTCTGCCCCGGGGTCTCCTCCCAGTGGGACGTGATCCTTGGTCTGCCCCGAGGTCTCCTCCCAGTGGGACGTGATCCTTGGTCTGCCCCGGGGTCTCCTCCCAGTGGGACGTGATCCTTGGTCTGCCCCGGGGTCTCCTCCCAGTGGGACGTGATCCTTGGTCTTCCCGAGTTCTCCTCCCAGTGGGACGTGATCCTTGGTCTGCCCCGGGGTCTCCTCCCAGTGGGACGTGCGTCGAGGACCAGCGCTGGCCCCAAGCTGCAATGATAGTCAACGGACCAGCGCTGGCCCCAAGCTGCAATGATAGTCAACGGACCAGCGCTGGCCCCAAGCTGCAATGATAGTCAACGGACCAGCGCTGGCCCCAAGCTGCAATGATAGTCAACGGACCAGCGCTGGCCCCAAGCTGCAATGATAGTCAACGGACCAGCGCTGGCCCCAAGCTGCAATGATAGTCAACGGACCAGCGCTGGCCCCAAGCTGCAATGATAGTCAACGGACCAGCGCTGGCCCCAAGCTGCAATGATAGTCAACGGACCAGCGCTGGCCCCAAGCTGCAATGATAGTCAACGGACCAGCGTTGGCCCCAAGCTGCAATGATAGTCAACGGACCAGCGCTGGCCCCAAGCTGCAATGATAGTCTACGGACCAGCGCTGGCCCCAAGCTTCAATGATAGTCAACGGACCAGCGCTGGCCCCAAGCTGCAATGATAGTCAACGGACCAGCGCTGGCCCCAAGCTGCAATGATAGTCAACGGACCAGCGCTGGCCCCAAGCTGCAATGATAGTCAACGGACCAGCGCTGGCCCCAAGCTGCAATGATAGTCAACGGACCAGCGCTGGCCCCAAGCTGCAATGATAGTCAACGGACCAGCGCTGGCCCCAAGCTGCAATGATAGTCAACGGACCAGCGCTGGCCCCAAGCTGCAATGATAGTCAACGGACCAGCGCTGGCCCCAAGCTGCAATGATAGTCAACGGACCAGCGCTGGCCCCAAGCTGCAATGATAGTCAACGGACCAGCGCTGGCCCCAAGCTGCAATGATAGTCAACGGACCAGCGCTGGCCCCAAGCTGCAATGATAGTCAACGGACCAGCGCTGGCCCCAAGCTGCAATGATAGTCAACGGACCAGCGCTGGCCCCAAGCTGCAATGATAGTCAACGGACCAGCGCTGGCCCCAAGCTGCAATGATAGTCAACGGACCAGCGCTGGCCCCAAGCTGCAATGATAGTCAACGGACCAGCGCTGGCCCCAAGCTGCAATGATAGTCAACGGACCAGCGCTGGCCCCAAGCTGCAATGATAGTCAACGGACCAGCGCTGGCCCCAAGCTGCAATGATAGTCAACGGACCAGCGCTGGCCCCAAGCTGCAATGATAGTCAACGGACCAGCGCTGGCCCCAAGCTGCAATGATAGTCAACGGACCAGCGCTGGCCCCAAGCTGCAATGATAGTCAACGGACCAGCGCTGGCCCCAAGCTGCAATGATAGTCTACGGACCAGCGCTGGCCCCAAGCTTCAATGATAGTCAACGGACCAGCGCTGGCCCCAAGCTGCAATGATAGTCAACGGACCAGCGCTGGCCCCAAGCTGCAATGATAGTCAACGGACCAGCGCTGGCCCCAAGCTGCAATGATAGTCAACGGACCAGCGCTGGCCCCAAGCTGCAATGATAGTCAATGGACCAGCGCTGGCCCCAAGCTGCAATGATAGTCAACGGACCAGCGCTGGCCCCAAGCTGCAATGATAGTCAACGGACCAGCGCTGGCCCCAAGCTGCAATGATAGTCAACGGACCAGCGCTGGCCCCAAGCTGCAATGATAGTCAACGGACCAGCGCTGGCCCCAAGCTGCAATGATAGTCAACGGACCAGCGCTGGCCCCAAGCTGCAATGATAGTCAACGGACCAGCGCTGGCCCCAAGCTGCAATGATAGTCAACGGACCAGCGCTGGCCCCAAGCTGCAATGATAGTCAACGGACAAGCGCTGGCCCCAAGCTGCAATGATAGTCAACGGACCAGCGCTGGCCCCAAGCTGCAATGATAGTCAACGGACCAGCGCTGGCCCCAAGCTGCAATGATAGTCAACGGACCAGCGCTGGCCCCAAGCTGCAATGATAGTCAACGGACCAGCGCTGGCCCCAAGCTGCAATGATAGTCAACGGACCAGCGCTGGCCCCAAGCTGCAATGATAGTCAACGGACCAGCGCTGGCCCCAAGCTGCAATGATAGTCAACGGACCAGCGCTGGCCCCAAGCTGCAATGATAGTCAACGGACCAGCGCTGGCCCCAAGCTGCAATGATAGTCAACGGACCAGCGCTGGCCCCAAGCTGCAATGATAGTCAACGGACCAGCGCTGGCCCCAAGCTGCAATGATAGTCAACGGACCAGCGCTGGCCCCAAGCTGCAATGATAGTCAACGGACCAGCGCTGGCCCCAAGCTGCAATGATAGTCAACGGACCAGCGCTGGCCCCAAGCTGCAATGATAGTCAACGGACCAGCGCTGGCCCCAAGCTGCAATGATAGTCAACGGACCAGCGCTGGCCCCAAGCTGCAATGATAGTCAACGGACCAGCGCTGGCCCCAAGCTGCAATGATAGTCAACGGACCAGCGCTGGCCCCAAGCTGCAATGATAGTCAACGGACCAGCGCTGGCCCCAAGCTGCAATGATAGTCAACGGACCAGCGCTGGCCCCAAGCTGCAATGATAGTCAACGGACCAGCGCTGGCCCCAAGCTGCAATGATAGTCAACGGACCAGCGCTGGCCCCAAGCTGCAATGATAGTCAACGGACCAGCGCTGGCCCCAAGCTGCAATGATAGTCAACGGACCAGCGCTGGCCCCAAGCTGCAATGATAGTCAACGGACCAGCGCTGGCCCCAAGCTGCAATGATAGTCAACGGACCAGCGCTGGCCCCAAGCTGCAATGATAGTCAACGGACCAGCGCTGGCCCCAAGCTGCAATGATAGTCAACGGACCAGCGCTGGCCCCAAGCTGCAATGATAGTCAACGGACCAGCGCTGGCCCCAAGCTGCAATGATAGTCAACGGACCAGCGCTGGCCCCAAGCTGCAATGATAGTCAACGGACCAGCGCTGGCCCCAAGCTGCAATGATAGTCAACGGACCAGCGCTGGCCCCAAGCTGAAATGATAGTCAACGGACCAGCGCTGGCCCCAAGCTGCAATGATAGTCAACGGACCAGCGCTGGCCCCAAGCTGCAATGATAGTCAACGGACCAGCGCTGGCCCCAAGCTGCAATGATAGTCAACGGACCAGCGCTGGCCCCAAGCTGCAATGATAGTCAACGGACCAGCGCTGGCCCCAAGCTGCAATGATAGTCAACGGACCAGCGCTGGCCCCAAGCTGCAATGATAGTCAACGGACCAGCGCTGGCCCCAAGCTGCAATGATAGTCAACGGACCAGCGCTGGCCCCAAGCTGCAATGATAGTCAACGGACCAGCGCTGGCCCCAAGCTGCAATGATAGTCAACGGACCAGCGCTGGCCCCAAGCTGCAATGATAGTCAACGGACCAGCGCTGGCCCCAAGCTGCAATGATAGTCAACGGACCAGCGCTGGCCCCAAGCTGCAATGATAGTCAACGGACCAGCGCTGGCCCCAAGCTGCAATGATAGTCAACGGACCAGCGCTGGCCCCAAGCTGCAATGATAGTCAACGGACCAGCGCTGGCCCCAAGCTGCAATGATAGTCAACGGACCAGCGCTGGCCCCAAGCTGCAATGATAGTCAACGGACCAGCGCTGGCCCCAAGCTGCAATGATAGTCAACGGACCAGCGCTGGCCCCAAGCTGCAATGATAGTCAACGGACCAGCGCTGGCCCCAAGCTGCAATGATAGTCAACGGACCAGCGCTGGCCCCAAGCTGCAATGATAGTCAACGGACCAGCGCTGGCCCCAAGCTGCAATGATAGTCAACGGACCAGCGCTGGCCCCAAGCTGCAATGATAGTCAACGGACCAGCGCTGGCCCCAAGCTGCAATGATAGTCAACGGACCAGCGCTGGCCCCAAGCTGCAATGATAGTCAACGGACCAGCGCTGGCCCCAAGCTGCAATGATAGTCAACGGACCAGCGCTGGCCCCAAGCTGCAATGATAGTCAACGGACCAGCGCTGGCCCCAAGCTGCAATGATAGTCAACGGACCAGCGCTGGCCCCAAGCTGCAATGATAGTCAACGGACCAGCGCTGGCCCCAAGCTGCAATGATAGTCAGCGGACCAGCGCTGGCCCCAAGCTGCAATGATAGTCAACGGACCAGCGCTGGCCCCAAGCTGCAATGATAGTCAACGGACCAGCGCTGGCCCCAAGCTGCAATGATAGTCAACGGACCAGCGCTGGCCCCAAGCTGCAATGATAGTCAACGGACCAGCGCTGGCCCCAAGCTGCAATGATAGTCAACGGACCAGCGCTGGCCCCAAGCTGCAATGATAGTCAACGGACCAGCGCTGGCCCCAAGCTGCAATGATAGTCAACGGACCAGCGCTGGCCCCAAGCTGCAATGATAGTCAACGGACCAGCGCTGGCCCCAAGCTGCAATGATAGTCAACGGACCAGCGCTGGCCCCAAGCTGCAATGATAGTCAACGGACCAGCGCTGGCCCCAAGCTGCAATGATAGTCAACGGACCAGCGCTGGCCCCAAGCTGCAATGATAGTCAACGGACCAGCGCTGGCCCCAAGCTGCAATGACAAATTCGGCCACTATGTCCATTTGGCCTCAGGGTTTCCTCCCGGTGCCGTCTATCTATTAATATATACTCTGGCCTGGGCCGTGGCTCAGTGGTCCAGGCACCTTGGCTGGCAATCCAGTCTGGCAGTGTGCCGCGGGTTCGACTCCCGATCCCGACGGCCTTTACTGCATGTCTTCCCCCCCCCATCTCTCTCCCCATTTCCTGTCAGCCTACTGTCTGTCCCTCCATAAAAAAAATAATAAAATAAAGGCGAAAGCCACAAAAAAAACCATTTAACAGCTTCCGCGCCATTGCCGACGATTAAAGTCAATTGAAGCTTAATTTTGATACTGGCGCTTAACGCCATTGCCGACGGCCTCCGGCAATTGAGCTTTTATAGCGCGTTCGATTGCTCGAGCCAAAATGCTACTCACGTTAGCCGGTTAGCTAGCTGTGTTGTTAGCACAGGACTGGATCGCCCATCTTAGATCGTCGTCGCCATAAGCATCCATTCTATCCATTTCTTTCAATCGCCTGTAACTCCTATTCCTTGTCCCAGATGGCATTTTGGGTCAAAACAGCGTTTCTTTGACGGCACAGAGCTGACAATCTAGAGCTCTCCGGAGCTCCGGCCTGGATATACATTGTAAACAAGGCCCATCCAGCTGTGTGAAAACTCCTAACTTAGGACTACCGGTTGTGGACCGGAAATGGCGGCTTTTCAAAATAAGAGCTCAAATTAAAAAAATGCTGGCGTGAATTAGATCCTAATTTTTCAATAAATAATAGCGGTCTAAGTGTTAATATATACTCTAAGCCCTGTACCGCGGTTGTGAGGAAATAGAACGGAAGTGGTTCTTGTACGTTATGTAGCTTCTTGTCATTTCAACGACATCAAGGCCCGCCAAAATACATTTTAGTCGACTAAATCAACTGTAGATTTAGTCGACTAAAATCTTATTACATTTAGTCGACTAAGACCAGACTAACACTAAAACATTCCAGGTGACTAAAATGTGACTTAAAAACTAAATGAAAACTATTCAAGAGACTACGACTAAAACTAAAATCAAAGTTTGCTGCTAAAAACAACACTGCTCTGTACAACTTTGTTTTGATGGTGTACGTTGGTACATGTATACGTACAGTTGGGTGCCACCGATATTGTCCCTTATCATTTGACCCATTTAGGCCTGACCTCAAAATTGTAAAAAAATCCTTCTAAATCCTCCAGTTTTCTGAAATAAATATTTTCACGATTTTTCAAAGATAGCAGACCTACAAGCTCGTAGCGCGCCACTCGGTGGCGCGCTATGAGCTTGTAGATCTGCTATTTTTCAATAGCTAAATTATAACATAATGTTTAAAACACCAAAAGGGGTTTCCCCTGTCCTTTTGCGCAGATCACGCAAACACATACCGGTACATGTTGAGTACAGTACGAGTAGGCCTACAGTACAGTACAGTACAGTACAGTACAGTACAGTACAGTACAGTACAGTACAGTACAGTACAGTACAGTACAGTACAGTACACCAGGGTGTGAACGAACGAAGGTCCATCTTTCTCTTCTTTCCTGTGTTTTAGTGCCCTGGCATCATGGCGGGCAGTGCACACACACACACACACACACACACACACACACACACACACACACACACACACACACAAACTGAACAGGCCTTATGTGCTCAAAGTGTCAGACGGCGTGTACTGTGTACTTTTCCAGCCAGTCTGTGAATATGAGATATGCTTGTTCTCTGCACGCTGGTGGGGAAGGGGGAGGGGTGTGAACCCCCCCCCCCCCTTCTCTCCTCGACCTTCTATCTGCAGTAAATTGTCTCTAGTGTGGATTCATTTTCAACATTCTGGCATGTAGCTGAAGTGTGTGTGCGCGTGCATGCATGCATGTTAGTGTGTGTATGTGTGATTGGGTGTTGCTGTGTGTGTGTGTGCATGTGTGTGTGTGTGTGTGCGTGCGTGTGTGCGTGCGTGTGTGCCTGCATGTGTGTGCGCATGCGTGTGTGTGTGAGTGAGAGAGAGACAATATTTTGAAGTGTGTGAGAGAATGTGTGGTGGTATGAATGATTTCTTGCTGATGATGCGTGCGTGCGTGCGTGCACATGTTATTATTATTTTTTCCTGAGTCCATGTCCCTAGATAGGATTGGTTTTCAGTGTTCTAGACTGGTGTGTAGATGGATGTGTGCGTGCGTGCGTGCGTGCGTGCGTGCGTGCGTGCGTGCGTGCGTGCGTGCGTGCGTGCGTGCGTGCGTGTTCTGGTGTGTCTGCAGAGCAGATTGATATGGCATCTATTTAAATAAATCTGGGGGATGTGAAAGCCACAGGAGCCTAATGTCGCTGATCCTGCTTTTTTTCTCTCTGCCGAAGGAGGGATTCACTTCAGACTGTTCTTATTGCATTGTCTGCCGGGCCATTCTCCATTTACTCAAGTACTGTACTGTCGAAAACTGTCGAAATTTAAAAAAAATGTCTTCTAAATCCTGACAGTTTTCTGAAATAGTGGTTCTCAATATTTCATGTCAAGGACCTCAAAATGATATGTAATTGGCCACCGACCCCCATCTGAAAATATGTAGTTCCAGGGGACCCCCCCCCCCTAGAAGCAAAGGTTTGAGTTAAGAACGTTCGCTCTGAAAGAATATATATTCAAAGATTTGCACTACATTTTCATGATTTTTAAAAAATAGCAGATCTACAAGCTCGTAGCGCGGCACCGAGTGCCGCGCTACGAGCTTGTAGATCTGCTATTTTTCAATAGCTAAAGTGGAACATAAAGCTTAAGACACCTAAAGGGGTTCCTGCTTAGAATGGGTTAAGTACAATTTTGAGATATTTGTACTTTTCAATTTCCGGTACTTTTTACTTCTACTCCACTACATCTCTAGAGTCAAATAGTGTACGTTCTGTCTCTCCACACCTCATGTATTTATTGTTTATATTGTACATTGTGTATCTCTGTGCACAATGTTGTGCCCTGTTACTCAAAGTGTAACAGAGATCCATGTTGGATGTTACTGTGTGTGTGTGTGTGTGTGTGTGTGTGTGTGTGTGTGTGTGTGTGTGTGTGTGTGTGTGTGTGTGTGTGTGTGTGTGTGTGTGTGTGTGTGTGTGTGTGTGTGTGTGTGTGTGTGTGTGTGCGCGCCAAAGAAACAGTTGCACACATCTTAAATGGCTGCAGCCACTATAAAGGACTGTACATTGTCAGACATGACCGTCTGGTGGACCTGGTCTCAGACAAGATCAGAGGAGTACAGGACAGGACAACAAGAATGTATAAACACAGCACTGTAAACATAGACTGGTTTGATCACAATGACACACATGTCAATTCACTACAAGATATTCCAAATACCCCAGATATTGTGTTCATCAATGAAATTAGAAGAACTGTCACTATATTTGAAATTGGCTGCCCATTTGATTTGTATATTGACACTTGTTTTACATCCAAACTTATGAAATATCAGCTTCTGGTGGAACGTATTATGGCCTTGGGATATAACTGTCAACTTATTGTCCTTGTATTTGGAAGTCTGGGCCATGTCCATAAACTTGTGCTCAGGGGTCTGCAATTGGGTGGATTGCAAAAGACAAATGCAAAAAAGCTGGCTAAATACTGTTCTGTTTCAGCTATTATGGGCAGTCTGTCTATCTGGAGAAGGCGCTGTTTCATTTATCCCTAGGTGGCCTAAAAAAACAAACAAAAAAAACATCCTGTCTAGTAGGCCTAGTGTCAAGTAATAGTATGTCATCAATGTGCTATATTATTTTTTTCCCTCTGTGTTAAGCATGTGCAGCAGCTATATCTGGTTGGACCATATAATGTAACCTAATTCTGATCAGTGTTTGGGTCTATTGTATTGCGCCTCTTGTGCAGATCCAAATAAAATAATTCAAGTGTGTGTGTGTGTGTGTGTGTGTGTGTGTGTGTGTGTGTGTGTGTGTGTGTGTGTGTGTGTGTGTGTGTGTGTGTGTGTGTGTGTGTGTGTGTGTGTGTGTGTGTGTATGTGCGTGTGTGCGTGTGCGTGTGCCTGTCCGTTATGTGACGTCCTGCTCTTTGCATTCTCACCTGCTGCAGCCTATAAGCCCAGAGTGTAGCCAGATGTATGGTATTTGCACGATTGATTATAATAACCTCCTCAAGGACCCCCTGGGAGTCCCCGGACCCCACTTTGAGAACCACTGCTCTTGTGATGATACTTGAAAGCAACCAATGGAACCACATGAGGCGTTCTCCTCTCGTGCAGCAGCCCTCTAAGTTTGGTACACAGCTCTAGCGAACTGTAGCACCGTGCAATTATAAATCTAAAGACTCCAGACCCCAAAACTGCATGGGTTTATAATCCAAGATAAACTCTCAGTCAGACCCTTCGTCCTTTACTCACTCTCTCACTCACACAGCAACTGTTCAAGTGTTCAACGCACGCAGTGCATGAAATTTAGTAACACAAACACTTTCGTTTTAAACTTTAGTCACTGGAGTTGCAGTTCATTCCATGACAGACAGACGCTAGATGGCGCCCTTGTACCGACACAATAATAGTCCAACCATGCGACTCGCATATCATCCACAGCTGAAATTAATTCACATTTACTTTTACCGTCTTGAAGTTCAATTTTCATAGTGTGTGAACTATCTAGAATCTGGTAAAATGTTTCGTCAAGCAAGGACCGAAGTTATTGCTGTTAATTGTAGCCTCTTCTACTCACAATCATTTGCTGTCACTTTTCTTAATAGGCTATATTATTATTTATTTTTTATCAGCACAATCGTCTGATATGCTGCAGGCAATATGCGACGGGGACCGTGTTTAATAGTAGCCTATACCCCCACGCAGGCCAGGGGGAATTAAATTAGAAATGTTCTGTTTGCTGGAGTAATGCATTGCATCCCACGCTGCATTATGAGTGGTGTTGTTTAATAGTCTGGGAAAGGAGAGGGAGGGGGGTACTGGGACAGCAAATATTTGTCCAACGGTAGCCCTAATATAGGTGTCGTCCTGACTGTGTTGAGGCTGAGAACAGCTCAGGAAACCAAAGGCAGCATCCTTTGTCTAGCTGTGCCTGCTCAGCACTCACTGGTCATACATTATAATGGTAACAATTCACTTCACTCAATGGCTCTTATCTTGGATAAATATTGACTTCCTTAACGTCAGGACTGAGGACACACACACACACACACACACACACACACACACACACACAGCTTAATATAATAGGCCCTATAATAGACCACCCTACCAGTCTGCTACCTCTACCACATTCCATGTGTGCCACCCAGTCCTCTCAGTCTCACACAGACATTGTGAGAAACACTGTCTATACAGCACTAAAGTAGGGTCCCCGAGAGGCTGTTTGAGAAGAAGAAATACATCTTTTATAAGCCCTATATATCCATGCCACAACAGGCTGCAGATGGGGGTTCCATCTGCAGCCTTGATATGAATGTTACCTACCTATACCCAGAGTAATATAGTAGACACTAGCGTTGACTCCCATTGTAACAATGGAATGCTGAAGTGCTCATGGCTCATGGCGACTGTGGCTCAGGAGGTAGAGCAGGTCGTCCAATGATCCATGGGTCGGCGGTTCGAATCCCGGCTCCTCCTGTCTACATGTCGATGTGTCCTTGGGCAAGACACTGAACCCCAAATTGCTCCCGATGTGCTGGTTGGTACCTTGCATGGCTTCCGCCGCAATCGGTGTATGAATGTGTGTGTGAATGGGTGAATGTAATGCACAATCTATGTAAAGCGCCTTGGATAAAGGCGCTATATAAATGCACCATTTACCTCATTCTATCTCAATGGGATAGTTCCAACCATAGGAGCAATGTTTGGAACTATAGCCCATAGGCACCCACTTTGCGGCGAGATCAAAGCGTGTCGCTACTCTCCTACTCTACTCTCTGCCTATACCGTTCCAGTGTGCCAGTCCTCTCAGGTATACCTACCTACCTGCCTATACCTACCTGCCTAACTACCTACCTATAGTACATACCTAGTTCCTATATCTACCATTCCAGTGTGCCAGTCCTCACTCCTCAGCTCACACAGACATACGTAGGGGGAGGGAATGCCTACCTAACTGCCTGCCTACCTGACTACCTATATCTAACTAACTGCCTATACTTAGTAGTACCTATAGGGTACTTAGGGGCGGCGGTGGCTCAGGGGTAGAGTGGCTGGATGGTAACCGCAAGGTTGCCAGTTAGTGTCGAAGTGTCCTTGAGCAAGACACTGAACCCCTAATTGCTCCTGATGTGCTGGTTGGAGCCTTGCATGGTTTCCTCCGCCATCGGTGTGTGAATGTGTGTGTGTGAATGGGTGAATGTAATGCACAATCTATGTAAAGCGCCTTGGATAAAGGCACTATATAAATGCACCATTTACCATTTACCTACCTAGTATAGCCTGCCTACATACAGTGCCTACGAACCATTCCAGTGTGCCATGGAGTCCTCTCAGATCACACAGATCATACAGTAGGCCTATCTATCCATATGTACAGTAGGTGTTGTGTAAAAGCCATCTCTCCAGACTGGCTCCATGATAAAACGTGTCAGCACATACACAGCCCTGGGGGTTGCGTGACTTTGAACGGGTGCTACAGTATACTGGCTGCCCAAACTAAAGTGCTCATTTCCAGAGGCGGCGCAGCCCGCCGCGTCACGGTAAACATGCAGTCACCAAAAAGAAATATTATGAGGGGGGATCCCCCCTTTGCCCTGCTCTCTTCAAATAACAACACCTCCCCCTATATACCTATAGAGCCAGCTGCAGTGGGATTTATAGGATCTGGATGGAGAGACACTCAGCATTGCAACATGCTTTTACGAGACAGCAGACTGAAAGATGCATATATGTTATGTTGATATACTACGGCTTTTAGAGAAGGCTGGGTTATAGTCTACTGTAGGCCTAAATCATGTTAACCGAGTGTAACAATAAAACACAATAGAATGTAACAAGTCTTGGTGCTTTTCATGCTTATATCCTCAGCAGCAGCTTTTTTTCATTGACCTGTACTTTAATTATTTTGAACTGTACCCATTCTACTTACTGTGAATACAACTATCAATCAATCAATCAATCAATCAACACATTTGAGTAGTAGCCTGTATAGGACTAAGAAATGTAACTTAGTGTGCAACATGTAACACCATGGATTCGGTTAAATTTGTATTACAGTTACTGTATAGTTACAGTTGGCCTGTTCTAAATTAATCCAGACGTTTTTATTTCTAGGAAGAAAAAAACAATTCTAAATAGACTAAGAAATAAGGACTTATAAGGACTTATAATGAATAAGGACTCAGGTCGATCAGCCTCAGGTACCTATAACTATAACAAAGATTATAGTTTCCATTTCTCAAACTAAAATATCCTGGGCTGCTTAATGTCAACTGAACTGTGTGTCTGAGTGAGTGTCACTCACTGGCTCTGTTTCCTGCCTGGCTCGTTTTGAGAAGTTTTTTGTGGTGGGTGTGCGCGGGCGCGCGCGCGCGTGTTGACTTGCTCTTGCCAGGCAAGCTATCAGAGAGAGCTAGTGGTGGGTTGGTTCCTATGGAGTTGGCTCTCTCTCTCTCTCTCTCTCTCTCTCTCTCTCTCTCTCTCTCTCTCTCTCTCTCTCTCTCTCTCATTCCTACACTCCAGTCAGACACACACACACTGCACTGTGCACTGCCTGCACGCATGCAGAGAGAGAGAGAGAGACTAGAGAGAGCTGTGTGTGTGTGTGTGAGAGTGTGTGTGGAAGGAACACCGGGTCTATGCTCTGCAGCTCCGCGGGTCACACAGACAGACGGACGGACAGGACTCTCCACTCCACTCAGGATACTAACCAACACATCCACTGGAGTGTGTCTGCAGGGCAGCCGATCTCCCGATCATCTCCAGTGATCGATCCCTGATTCCTGTTGTTTATTGATACTTTTTACGACTTGAGGAAACTATTGGACTTCTTCGTTGTTGCGATCGAAGAAGAGGAGAGGAGATAGGACTCAGGACCGCTCCGTATTTTGACTTTCTTTTTTCTGTTCTTCTTTCACTTAAAAACAGCTGAAGTCGCGTTTTGAGTTTTTGTCGCTTTTTCCTCCTTTTAATTGTGGTGATATCCAGTGTTTTGAATCCGAGAAGAAGTCTCGTGCTGAAAGCCACTCAGCCTGCGATCATCTTTGATACAACTTTTATATCGCTTGGAAGCTTCAATCCCATCTCTAGTCTAAGGTAAGTGTGTCTCTGTCGCTAAATTGTTTTGGATCACTTTCAAAAGTTGTGACTGATCTGATGATCGGCACATTTAGCCTCGATTCAACCAATTAGATGATGATTTGGTTTTATAGGCTATACAAAACTAATTATTTTCCTCCGCGTTTAAAAAAAAAAATTAATTATGGTGCTTTATTTATTTAGACTCTGTAGCCTCGTGGTGGTTCAGTCATTATTTTGGAAAAGAGTTGGGAATGAAGTGGGAATCTGTAGAAGTCGCTCCGTCCTTTGAAGCGGCTGCCAGATAAAGGAAGAGGGGAAGAGGGTTCTGCGGTTTACAACTCCGGGGAAGTTAAACGGTTTTATTTTTTTCTCTCTCTCAAACAAGTTTTTAATCAAGCCCCAACTCGCACGTTTTTTTAATATTTGTTATTTTATTATTTTCTTTTCTTTTTATTATTATTATTATTATTATTATTATTATTATTATTATTATTATTCTTTGGCTGCTCGCAGCTTAAAATGGATTGTCCCGTTTAGTGAAAACGGGTGCACTTTCTTTTCATTCAAAAAGGACAGACACACACACGCGCACACACGCACGACATACACGCACGCACCGGCATTCATCAATAGCCTATATATATGCGTTCTCCTCCTACCATTCATTTCTATGGAGCAGCAGTTCGCTATAAAGTCTATTCTCTGTTCTGTTTGCTTCTTTGTGGGATGCAGAGAACTCTTTAAAAAGAGTCATTTCCATCCATGGAGGTTTTTATGCTGTCACCCTCAGTGTGAGTGTGAGCGGCCGGGCTTATAAGCACCTGCAAGCAACAGACCCTAAACCTGGGTTAGAACGACCCCCAACAGCCCCTAAACCTGGGTTAGAACGACCCCCAACAGTTCCTAAACCTGGGTTAGAACGACCTCCAACAGCCCCTAACCTTTTTGATTGATTGATTGATTGATTTATTAACAGTTTGCAGAATGAGTGCAGTACTTAGGACTACAACCTATATCTCAAACCCTCACCCTAAACCTAACCTCCCACGGGGCAGCACACCTAAACCTAACCTTAACCCATGTCTAACCAATGACTAGTCTAAACTAAGTATGCACCCCTGCAGAATTACAGTACATTTCAAGCACAACTCAATACAAAGACTGTTAACTGTGAGTGGACGACACCATAAAGCATTACATTTAGAGACATACGAATATACACTTCTATAAAGCCAAAAACAGGAAATCATCATAAAGGAGGTAAAAAGGGGGGAAAAACATTATATACAGTGAGGGGGAAAAGGGGGGGGATTCAGATTTTACGGGGGCCAGATTCGAATTGCAGCCGTCCGTAGGTGCCCCTTGAGAGAGGTTTTGAAGGAGTCAAGGGATTCACATGTCTTAACGACAGTTGGTAGGGCGTTCCACATTTTTGTGGCACATTAGGAGCGAAATTAATTTAGTCCCTTGTTTGCGCTGAATCTGGGTTGCACATGGTTTGTTGAACTGCCTCTGGTGTTGTGGGTGTGGAGTCTGTGGACTTCGTTGACATTAAGGAAGTATTTAGACAGGTACATGGGTATCTTAGTGAAGTATTTAGACAGGTACATGGGTATCTTAGTGAAGTATTTAGACAGGTACATGGGTATCTTAGTGAAGTATTTAGACAGGTACATGGGTATCTTAGTGAAGTATTTAGACAGGTACATGGGTATCTTAGTGAAGTATTTAGACGGGTACATGGGTATCTTAGTGAAGTATTTAGACAGGTACATGGGTATCTTAGTGAAGTATTTAGACGGGTACATGTGTATCTTAGTGAAGTATTTAGACAGGTACATGGGTATCTTAGTGAAGTATTTAGACAGGTACATGGGTATCTTAGTGAAGTATTTAGACAGGTACATGGGTATCTTAGTGAAGTATTTAGACGGGCTCATGGGTATCTTGGTGGTGTATCGAATCTTGTGGACCAGACCCATTGACCCAAGATGCTGTACTCTTGTCGTCAACCCTAAGCCAGATTCCAGCCTGTCAAAGTGGGCAGGGGTGAGGTGGGTTCGGGGAGTGGTGAGGCCCAGTAGTAGCCTGCTGACCAGTTTGTTTTGGGAAGTCTGGAGCCTTGGAACCGTGGGTTACAAAGACCTCCAATAACAGCCCCTAACCTCGGTCAGAAAGACTGGCGACAATTACACGTCTCTGAAAGTAGATCTATAAAGCAAAACAGCCTATTATGCATTACTCTATCACCTCGTTATAGGTCTTTCAATCAGTCTAAAAGAGCAGCACTATAAACACACACACCAGCATCTTTATTCTGGTGCAAAGTTTGGCCAGTCAGGGCAAGTTTGAGATGCTTAGAACAGTTTAGTTTGGACACTTTTATTCTTCCATGTTTTGTTTTTCTGTTTTTTTTTTCTCTCTTTCTTTTCCTCCCTTCCTTTGAATGTGAACGTATTTAATGAGAGACAGACTGGGGGAATGGGAATTTGAATAACTGTATTTAGTAGCTAGGGTGAAGCCACCACCACACACTACCTCCCTCCTCCCGTGCCTTCTCTCTCTCTCTCTCTCTCTCTCTCTCGCTCTCTCTCTCTCTCTCTCTCTCGCTCTCTCTCTCTCTCTCTCTCTCGCTCGCAAAGAGAAGAGAATGAATCATGAACAGAAAAAAAAGAGAAGTCTTGAAAATGGGAAGGTCTGCGTTGCATACCGTAACTAAACCGTGATTTGCATATGAAAACTCTGAGGCTGAAAGAATTCCAGGGCCAGTGTTGCTTTGCTGCAGCCCCATTTATGTGTCCGTCCCGGGCTGGGTGGGTGGGAGGCAGGGAGAGGGGAGAGAGAGAGAAGAGAGAAAGTGACAGGCTCCAGTGTATATATACAGTCCCGACTCCCGCGGGGTCCGCATGCACGTTGCCTTTTGTCCGCCCGGGACGTCACATCCCCAGTCCCAGATTAAGACGACACCTTTTTATTTGCTCGTTAAGTTATTCTTCGTCCTTGCAAAAGGCCCATCATTATGTTCCCTGCATTGGACAACACACACACACACAGCCTTGAAGAGGCTTTCTGTGTGCCCCCCCCAAACAACAACACAATGCTCTCATTTCCCACGATGGGTGCCCTTATCCGTAATGCTGGGTGGGTGGGTGGGTGCCCTTATCCGTGATGGTGGGTGGGTGGGTGCCCTTATCCGTGATGGTGGGTGCCCTTATCCGTGATGCTGGGTGGGTGGGTGCCCTTATCCGTGCTGCTGGGTGGGTGGGTGCCCTTATCCGTGCTGCTGGGTGGGTGTGGAGGACTTGGTTGGGTGGGTGTCTTTCCCATGGGGCACTCTGCTCTGCCTGCCCTCTTAATCAGTGGCGATCGTCCTCCCAGTCGGGACGACAGACAGAGGCGAGCCAGAGGTTCCCTCTCCTCTCCTCTCCCCTCCCCTCCTCTCCCCTCCCCTCCCCTCCTCTCCTCTCCTCTCCCCTCCCCTCCCATCCCGGACATTTTTGAATGGCTCATTTGTATACCGCGACCCGCCCCGGCCCTAGAAAAGTGTGCCCCCCCCCTCCTTGTGACCTGACCTCTCTCTCCCTCTCTCTCTCTATCGTTCCAAGAGACATTCCAGGACACAGCAGCGTTAAAAAACGCACGCCTCCCCCTATAAGAGATGCACCATAAAGCGGCGATGGCGGAGGAGAAGGAAACTGGGCTCTCCTCCTCCTCCTCCTCCTCTCCTCCCTCACAGCGCTGGCTGTATATCTCTCCAGCGTTCCTTGTCTTTCGTGTCTTGGTGGGTTTGGTTGGTTCTCCTGACGATGCGGATAGTTTGAGGAGCCTCAGCTGTGAGAGCGATGTTGTGGATGGCCCTGAGACAGGTTGTGTGTATGTAGTGAGTGATGTGACTCCTTAGGACTTACACACTAGTCTGGGACGGAGGAATTTTATGGTTTTGGATGGGTGGACGGACGTACCCGCACACACGCACGCACACACACACACACACACACACACACACACACACACACACACACACACACACACACACACACACACACACACACACACACACACACACACACACACACACACACAGAGAGAGGATCTACCGCGGTCTGTACCAAGGAGCCTCTTGGCTCTCCGAGAGCGCACCAGACCAGACCTGTAAGGGCTGGCTGGGGTTTGGTTTTGGCCCCAGCTACCAGGCGCTGCTGGGTCCGGGGACGGGTCCCGTGCGGTTCCATCTCCCTGGCTCCATGCGGTACCTCCGATCCCGTCCTCCTCTCCTCTGCAGCTTTGGCCCTGAAGTGACAGACGTGATGGAGCGCGCTACTGCTGAGTGCAGACCTACCGTAAATCTGCTTGGCGGAGCAGCCCCCCTTAAGAAAACACACAGGGGCTCCAGGTTCCCCCACGAGTCCTGCTGCCAGGCGTCGGGTGGAATCCGAAATGTCTCTTTATTTGTGTAGAAATTAAAGCGTCTTTTTTTCTTTCTTTTTTTCTAAATTCCCCCACCCTTCCCCTCCCCCTGTTCCGCTAACGAGCTCCATGTGTTCCTCCTGCGAGGGCAGGACGCGTCCTCCACCCTGACAGGCCTGGAGGAGAGTAGATATACTCTGGCCTGGAGGAGAGTAGATATACTCTCTAAGAATACTGCAGTGCTTCCTCCACCCTGACAGGCCTGGAGGAGAGTAGATATACTCTGGCCTGGAGGAGAGTATATATACTCTCTAAGAATACTGCAGTGCTTCCTCCACCCTGACAGGCCTGGAGGAGAGTAGATATACTCTGGCCTGGAGGAGAGTATATATACTCTCTAAGAATACTGCAGTGCTTCCTCCACCCTGACAGGCCTGGAGGAGAGTATATATACTCTCTAAGAATACTGCAGTGCTTCCTCCACCCTGACAGGCCTGAGGAGAGTATATATACTCTGGCCTGGAGGAGAGTATATATACTCTCTAAGAATACTGCAGTGCTGGAAATAGTTCTCACATGTTTTACTCGAGTAAAAAGTATCAATACTGCATTGTAGGACTACTCTGTTACAAGCAAAAGTCTGGAATTCAACATGTACTAAAAGTACAAAAGTAACTATTGGTATCAAAATGTACTTAACGTACCAAAAAATAAAATACTCGTTATGCAATTTTTTTCACAAGTTTTCTAATGTATACAATGTGAGCTTGTAAATCGGCTATTTTCAAATGGGCCGAAATGTACACATAGGGCTGATGTGGTTAATAATCACAATCTACAAAGTAACTAGTAACTCAGGGTTTCAAATAATTGTAGTGAAGTAAAAGTACAATATTTGCCCCCTGATATGTAGTGGAGTAATTGGTAATACTCAAGTAAAAGTACAAATACCTCAAAATTGTACAGCAGTTGAGTAAATGTACTTGGTTCCAGTACTTTAGTTTACCCCACTGGAATCCTGGGTGTTTGTTTATGTCTGGGGAGTGTAAAGGGGGGGGGGGGCACTCTGGAGAGGTCAACCAGGATCCGTGGGGTGTGTGTTGGAGGCTATACGGGCCGGGCTTCAGTGTGGCCATCGTGCACCTGTAGCCTAAACGTGCACACGTGTGCTTACACTGATGATGTGCACGGCAGCTTGAAGCTGTTACTTGGTGTCCTGGACTGGACTGGACTGGACTGGACTGGTTCATGTTCACATACTGGTTCATGTTCACATACTGGTTCATGTTCACAGACTGGACTGGTTCATGGTGTCCTGGACTCCTGGACTGGTTCATGTTCACAGACTGGTTCATGTTCACAGACTGGACTGGTTCATGTTCACAGACTGGACTGGTTCATGTTCACAGACTGGACTGGTTCATGTTCACAGACTGGACTGGTTCATGGTGTCCTGGACTCCTGGACTGGTTCATGTTCACATACTGGTTCATGTTCCACAGACTGGACTGGTTCATGGTGTCCTGGACTCCTGGACTGGTTCATGTTCACATACTGGTTCATGTTCACAGACTGGACTGGTTCATGGTGTCCTGGACTCCTGGACTGGTTCATGTTCACAGACTGGACTGGTTGATGTTCACAGACTGGACTGGTTCATGTTCACAGACTGGACTGGTTCATGGTGTCCTGGACTCCTGGACTGGTTCATGTTCACAGACTGGACTGGTTCATGGTGTCCTGGACTCCTGGACTGGTTCATGTTCACAGACTGGACTGGTTCATGTTCACAGACTGGACTGGTTCATGTTCACAGACTGGACTGGTTCATGGTGTCCTGGACTCCTGGACTGGTTCATGTTCACTAGACTGGACTGGTTCATGTTCACAGACTGGACTGGTTCATGTTCACAGACTGGACTGGTTCATGGTGTCCTGGACTCCTGGACTGGTTCATGTTCACAGGACTGGACTGGTTCATGGTGTCCTGGACTCCTGGACTGGTTCATGTTCACAGACGGCTCATTGCACAGATTCCTGAGATCACAGAGGTGGTTGTTTCCCATATGGGGCGGCTGGAATAGCAGTTTTGCCGGTAATGCACGTACGCGCGCCGGCACACACACGCACCCGCACACCGCACACTCACACACATGTACTGTACTGTACTGCAGTATAGTTCTCAAACCTTTTCATGTCAAGGACCCCCAAATTGACACCTATTTGACACCCGTTTAGGGTCCATTTGTATACACTCCCTGAGGTACAGACTCATAAGGGTCCATTTGGTTCCAAACTATCATTTAGCTGGGAACTCCCTGGAACTCCTTCAAGGACCCCTGGGTCTTGAGAACCGCTGCTGTATTGTCTGTGCACACAGAGAGAAAACACAAACTGAGCTAGCTGTCACCATGTCATCATTGTGCTTTTGGTTGAATTGTGAATTATTTTCGCCGTGGAAGGTTTGCATGTTGTGTGAGCAGCTCTCTGGTGCATCCACAGCCCTACGGTGCTTTGGTCAAAACTTTAATTTGACTTTAATCTGGTCATGAACGGACTGACCGATGACGGTAATGAGTCTGTTGATTGATGTCATGGAGAAAAGATTGCATGCATGTGGACATGCGAGGACATGGTGTGAACTGCGGCTGTGGCTGTAATAATTCCCCATGGCTTTGTAATGGCCCTGCAAAGTGTCCAGGGTCAGGTTGGCTTTGTAATGGCCCTGCAAAGTGTCCAGGGTCAGGTTGGCTTTGTAATGGCCCTGCAAAGTGTCCAGGGTCAGAGTTGTTATTGCAGAAATGTAAATTTCGTACGTGTTCCATGTGCCTCGGAGCTGTAATCAAGCGCCCGTAATAATAATAATGGCATGAGAAACGTCTGCTCTAACATGAAGGAGGTTTTCAGATTGCTGATAGATGGAGTCGTCTGCCAAGTTGACAAGCTCTGGAATTAGA
>NC_136812.1:4002089-4040328 GCF_951216825.1 Electrona antarctica | reverse complement strand
TTTCGTAGTGTGTTTGTGAGTGTCCTGAACGCCTACCTAAAGCTGTTTTTAGATTTCGTAGTGTGTTTGTGAGTGTCCTGAACGCCTACCTCAAGCTGTTTTTAGATTTTGTAGTGTGTTTGTGAGTGTCCTGAACGCCTACCTAAAGCTGTTTTTAGATTTCGTAGTGTGTTTGTGAGTGTCCTGAACGCCTACCTAAAGCTGTTTTTAGATTTCGTAGTGTGTTTGTGAGTGTCCTGAACGCCTACCTAAAGCTGTTTTTAGATTTCGTAGTGTGTTTGTGAGTGTCCTGAACGCCTACCTAAAGCTGTTTTTAGATTTCGTAGTGTGTTTGTGAGTGTCCTGAACGCCAACCTAAAGCTGTTTTTAGATTTCGTAGTGTGTTTGTGAGTGTCCTGAACGCCTACCTAAAGCTGTTTTTAGATTTCGTAGTGTGTTTGTGAGTGTCCTGAACGCCTACCTAAAGCTGTTTTTAGATTTCGTAGTGTGTTTGTGAGTGTCCTGAACGCCTACCTAAAGCTGTTTTTAGATTTCGTAGTGTGTTTGTGAGTGTCCTGAACGCCTACCTAAAGCTGTTTTTAGATTTCGTAGTGTGTTTGTGAGTGTCCTGAACGCCTACCTAAAGCTGTTTTTAGATTTCGTAGTGTGTTTGTGAGTGTCCGGGGGCTTTATAAGCGATCGTCCGCGATCTTACCGGCACTCCTTGCATTACACGGCGGTGTCGACTCAGCTGTAAACGGTTAGAGGAACACATTAGACCTGTTGATGGTCTCCTTTACTGTAAATAGATAGGAAGCGTCACCACCCCCCCCACTCCCTACTGTAACATGAAACGATATGTTGACGTGAAAATAAATAATTGATGTGAAAGTCGTGTCGGTGGAATTGACCGTCTGCCAGCTTGGAGAGCAGGCCAAGGTCATCACGCCTCTTTGAGAGAGAGAGAGAGAGAGAGAGAGAGAGAGAGAGAGAGGGAGGGAGAGAGGGAGAGAGAGAGAGAGAGAGGGAGAGGGAGAGGGAGAGAGGGAGAGGGAGAGGGAGAGGGAGAGGGAGAGGGGGAGAGGGAGAGGGAGAGGGAGAGAGAGAGAGAGAGAGAGAGAGCAGAGAGATAAAACAGATATAAACAGAGCAACTAACTTTAATTCAATTAAATTGCTGCTACTTGTCGCAAAAGTTTTTATACCAAGTGAATGCAAAACATTGAAATTCAACTCTCTAGAGTTTATACTAACTTCTTCTATATGGATGTATTACTATGTCTGACAGAAAATGCACATTTGTTTTATAGTTTCATAAGATAGGATTCCCTCAAAGTGTTAATGTAACACAGCTCTGTTTACACTTGTATTTCATTCCTATTTCAATAATAATAATCAATATGTATTTGTGCCTACATTGTTTTATCTTGATTGTTTTGTTCCACTTTTGCCTTGAAAATGTAAACGTATGCTTTCTCATATAAGAGAGAGAGAGAGAGAGAGAGAGAGGGGGCTTAATATCCCTGCATGCACTAGCATAACAGTCCCATGTTAGTAATGCCGGATAACTGTAATATTTCCCTAGAACACACTAGAGAACTTATGGAATGTTAATGTGATAATGACATCGTGCTCACAATGTAAACATGGCAGTACATGACACTAAATCCTCCTGTGTTATGTGTTACATGGAACTAAGTCCTCCTGCGTTATGTGTTACATGGAACTAAGTCCTCCTGCGTTATGCGTTACATGGAACTAGGTCCTCCTGCGTTATTTGTTACATGGAACTAAGTCCTCCTGCGTTATGCGTTACATGGAACTAGGACCTCCTGCGTTATTTGTTACATGGAACTAAGTCCTCCTGCGGTATGCGTTACATGGAACTAGGTCCTCCTGCGTTATGTGTTACATGGAACTAAGTCCTCCTGCGTTGTGCGTTACATGGAACTAAGTCCTCCTGCATTATGTGTTACATGGAACTAAGTCCTCCTGCGCTATGTGTTACATGGAACTAAGTCCTCCTGCGTTCTGCGTCTCTCTGCAGGTACTACTTTGTGGTGGAGGAAGACAACACGCCGCTCTCCGTCACGGTGACTCCCTGCGACGCTCCTCTGGAGTGGAAGCTGACGCTGCAGGAGCTGCCAGAGGAGAGGAGTGGAGAGGCCTCAGGTACACATGATACCATACTGTACATGTACATGACACCATGTTAAACTCTACTGTATACTGAGCTGCCAGAGGAGAGGAGTGGAGAGGCCTCAGGTACACATGACATCATACTGTACATGACACCATGTTAAGGCTCATATACATAGTCTGGATTTTCGGTGGTGAGGTGACCACCGAACTACAACATGACGTCACGAGCCGCGGTGAAGAGCAAACCATCGCCACCGCCCCAGCCCTTCTCTCTGTTTTTACTCTGTGGTCACCTCACCACCGGAGCTGTGGTCACCTCACCACCGAAAATCCAGACTATGAATAGGCCTTTAAACTCTACTGTATCTACTACTGTACTTATGAGCTGCCAGAGGAGAGGAGTGGAGAGGACTCAGGTACTGTATATTACACCATGTACATGACACCATGTTAAACTCTACTGTACTCTACTATACTACTTTAGTGGAGAGTGGAGAGGACTCAGGTACACCATACCATGTTAACTCTACTGTATCTACTATATACTGTGGAGTCAGTACTGCTGTATGGGGCCGAGACATGGACCCTTACAATACAACTAAAGCCCTGGATGGAGTCTACACAAGAATGCTACGAATGGCACTAGGTGTCACATGGACGGACCGCATCAGAAATGTGGACGTCTATGGGGACCTACCACGGGTCACGGACAAAGTGGACCTCTATGGGGACCTACCACGGGTCACGGACAAAGTCAGAGAGAGAAGGATGAGGCTGGCAGGGCACTGCGTCAGGCACCCAGAACTTGAGGCATGCAAATTGACCCTATGGGAGCCAACCCAGGGCAAAGCCAGGAGGGGAAAGAAGCGTACCACCTACAGTATGTAGACGTGCTGCGGCGCGACAGCTTGGCTGACAACACTGAAGAGCTCAAGAACCTGATGTTGGAGAGGACATTGTGGAGGGCAGCGATCCAGGAATCCCGATTAGTGTTGGCTAGACCTCACTCTGGCAGCAACTATAACTAACTCTATACTGTACTTAGTTGACCAGAGGACTCCAGTGGAGAGGGTCGGGTACGAACATCCATGGCAAAGACTTGGTCTTGTCCGTGGCAAATGTCTAGAGTTTATTATACCATATATAGAGTTTATACTCTCTCTCTATTTGCAAGGAACCCCCTTAACCCATTCAGGCCTGACGTCGAAATTAAAAAAAAAAGTTTTCTAAATCATGACAATTTTCTGAAAGATTTGAGGCACATTTTAACGATTTTTCAAAAATAGCAGACCTACAAGCTCATAGCGCGCCACTCGGTGGCGCGCTATGAGCTTGTAGATCTGCTATTTTTCAATAGCTAAATTATAACATAATGTTTAAAACACCAAAAGGGGTTCCCGCCCAGAATGGGTTAATAACTCTGAGAGTGTACATACAAATGGAACCAAATGGACCCGTATACACTCTCAGAGTAACAGAGCTGTTATGGTCATTCATAGGGCTAGCTCTTTGTGTGTTTCTGGTGATGTTATTGTCCGCTCATCTTGTATGTCCGTTTGACAAGAATGTCCACCAAAAGCCAGCATGGCGATGATGACCGACCTGCTGGACATGAGGAAGGAGTCCCAGAGTGAGGGAGAAGACCACTTAAACTCACACTGTGTATACTTATCTGACCAGAGGCCCCCAGGGGTCTGATCCTAGAGGCCCCTTGATGTTCTCCTTCCACACTAAATATCTGCAACCGGGGAAAAAACAGCCTATCTACCAGCTCTCAACACCTCACATTGTGACATGTTTTGTGAGCTTGTAGATCGGCTTTTTTTGGTTCACCCCAGAATAAGCGACACTTGAGGATTTGAGGCCTCAGGTGATCGACATTATAGACACACAGGACTGGAAGCGGTTTTAATTACTCCCGCGGACACACACACAGTCACACACACACATACACGCACTCACACACACATGCACGCGTGCATGCACACACACGCAATTACACCTACTCAGTGTGTTTTGCTGGGGTTTAATTAGGCTGCTGTGTCTGGCCCGGACCACTTATGATGTCTGGCTGGACCACGCGGACAGACAGACGGCTATAATCTAAGGGACAGCTAGGCTCCACCTACAGCTCTCTGAATCAAGACCCATTACGTCCCTTTACTTACACCCTGCCCCTCCCCGAGGCTGTTCCCTTGCTTCAAAGTCACACCCACCCACTCTGTCTCTGTGTGTAGGAGGCCGGGGCGACCCACCCACTCTGTCTCTGTGTGTAGGAGGCCGGGGCGACCCACCCACTCTGTCTCTGTGTGTAGGAGGCCGGGGCGACCCACCCACTCTGTCTCTGTGTGTAGGAGGTCGGGGCGACCCACCCACTCTGTCTCTGTGTGTAGGAGGTCGGGGCGACCCACCCACTCTGTCTCTGTGTGTAGGAGGCCGGGGCGACCCACCCACTCTGTCTCTGTGTGTAGGAGGCCGGGGCGACCCACCCACTCTGTCTCTGTGTGTAGGAGGCCGGGGCGACCCACCCACTCTGTCTCTGTGTGTAGGAGGTCGGGGCGACCCACCCACTCTGTCTCTGTGTGTAGGAGGCCGGGGCGACCTACCCACTCTGTCTCTGTGTGTAGGAGGTCGGGGCGACCTACCCACTCTGTCTCTGTGTGTAGGAGGCCGGGGCGACCTACCCACTCTGTCTCTGTGTGTAGGAGGCCGGGGCGACCCACCCACTCTGTCTCTGTGTGTAGGAGGCCGGGGCGACCCACCCACTCTGTCTCTGTGTGTAGGAGGCCGGGGCGACCCACCCACTCTGTCTCTGTGTGTAGGAGGCCGGGGCGACCCACCCACTCTGTCTCTGTGTGTAGGAGGCCGGGGCGACCCACCCACTCTGTCTCTGTGTGTAGGAGGCCGGGGCGACCCACCCACTCTGTCTCTGTGTGTAGGAGGCCGGGGCGACCCACCCACTCTGTCTCTGTGTGTAGGAGGCCGGGGCGACCCACCCACTCTGTCTCTGTGTGTAGGAGGCCGGGGCGACCCACCCACTCTGTCTCTGTGTGTAGGAGGCCGGGGCGACCCACCCACTCTGTCTCTGTGTGTAGGAGGCCGGGGCGACCCACCCACTCTGTCTCTGTGTGTAGGAGGCCGGGGCGACCCACCCACTCTGTCTCTGTGTGTAGGAGGCCGGGGCGACCCACCCACTCTGTCTCTGTGTGTAGGAGGTCGGGGCGACCTACCCACTCTGTCTCTGTGTGTAGGAGGTCGGGGCGACCCACCCACTCTGTCTCTGTGTGTAGGAGGTCGGGGCGACCTACCCACTCTGTCTCTGTGTGTAGGAGGTCGGGGCGACCCACCCACTCTGTCTCTGTGTGTAGGAGGTCGGGGCGACCCACCCACTCTGTCTCTGTGTGTAGGAGGTCGGGGCGACCCACCCACTCTGTCTCTGTGTGTAGGAGGCCGGGGCGACCCACCCACTCTGTCTCTGTGTGTAGGAGGCCGGGGCGACCCACCCACTCTGTCTCTGTGTGTAGGAGGTCGGGGCGACCCACCCACTCTGTCTCTGTGTGTAGGAGGTCGGGGCGACCCACCCACTCTGTCTCTGTGTGTAGGAGGTCGGGGCGACCCACCCACTCTGTCTCTGTGTGTAGGAGGTCGGGGCGACCCACCCACTCTGTCTCTGTGTGTAGGAGGTCGGGGCGACCCACCCACTCTGTCTCTGTGTGTAGGAGGTCGGGGCGACCGGAATGCTCGCCTTAAAACACACTCGCCCTCGTTCCACACCTCCTCCCCCCCAGCCGACCTCATGCCGACCACTCGCTGGGGGTGGTTCTTGTATTCTTGTATTTAGTTTTACTGTGAATAAGGTTAGAAATAAGTTTAGGGTTAGGCACAGTTTTACTGGGGTTAAGATAATAAGATTAGGAATAGGGTTTGGCATGTGTGTGTGTGTGTGTGCGTGCGTGTGTGCATGTATTTAGATAGCATGTTATGTAGACAGATGCCAGGTCATTATTGATCTGGCATTCTATTGTGTCTATAGTTTCAATGTATGGATATTCTACTGTTAGAAGGATGTTAGGTTCTTGGTTTACTTATGATGCTAGATGACTATTTATATGCATTTGATGCATTACCTTGTGTTGTTTTGCTTATTGTAAGTCGCTTATGGATTAAGAGCGTCTGCTAAAAGCCTAAATTGTAAATTGTGTCAGAGAGAGAGAGAGAGGTCACATATCATGACATTAATTATTAAGTAATGATGCGGTTGAAGACGCGCGCGTCCGTCGAGACCGGTGGGAAGAATTCAGCACCATTCGTGAGCCTAGTGACAACAATCAGACGCTATAAGCTCGCTAAATGGTAAATGGTGCGTTCATATAGCGCCTTTATGCAAGGCGCTATACATAGATTGTGCATTACATTCACCCATTCACACACACATTCATACACCGATGGCGGCGGAAACCATGCACGGCACATACCAGCAAATCAGGAGCAATTAGGGGTTCAGAGTCTTGCTCAAGGACACTTCGACACTGACTCTGGGGGAGCCCGGGTTCGAACTGGCAGCCTTGCGGTTACCATCCGGCCACTCTACCCCTGAGCCACCACCACCACCCCTCCCACAGACGGAGTGACACAGCCAGCGCCAGCTGCCTTCCACGCTTAACGAGGAACTCTCTAATTGGATAAATACATGTAACTCCCCCGTTTCTCTCTTCCTGTGTTTGCCGCGTTGCTCTCTCTCTCTCTTTGCTGAAACGTCCCCGACTGGGATCTTAGGCGAGCAGCACTCTCTGGTCGACTAACATAATATTATGGTTCCTCTGCTAAGCTGAACTTAGAGCCCAGACTGTCTCCTCTACCTGGGAGGAACACAAGGAGCTCCTTTGAGAGCTCCGAGGACGACGGTGAATACCAGGCCTGTGATGTTTAGGGATGTTTGCAGTGAAAACAGGGCCGCGGGCTCGCTGAGGGGGCTAATCGTCCGCCAGGCGTGGGGGAGCAGGCGTGATCTCAACATACTATTAAACGGTTCATTTTTTTGGCACTCGTGGGGTGGATGCGTTCGTTCTCCTCGCCAGTCTAACTTAAAAGGAGAAAGTGGTTTTCATTAAATATCTCCTATCATATGGTTCAATGTTGCACTGTCCTAGTCGGTCAGTTTTGGGTTTTGAGTTCATATGTATGTATGGCTTGTTTCCATTACTGTAGGTTTATTTTGCCACTGAGAGTTAAATGAATACTCTAGTCTAGATTTAGCATAATCTAAATCTACTGTAGGATCACTGGAATATTGTCTACATGGATAGATACCTAACTATAGTATATATACATATAAAACATGTGCATTACAGTCAGTGCATCATAAGTGTCTCACTGTATCTCGTCATAAAAACAAAAACAATTAAGTTAATGCAGTATCAAACCGTGTCCATTGGTCAGTCCATTGGTCTGGACGCTAAATCTCTGACCACCTAGAACATTGAAACATTGCTGATTGCTAAAACATTTAACTTTAAATCATACAAGTCAATACTTTGTTGGTCCCCTCCTTTTGTTCCCTCTCTACACCAATTCTCTTGGCTGAAAACAGCTGATCCACAAGCCTGAATGTTCGCCTGTGTCGAGGATAGGGACGTGTCGCTGAGGCTCATGTGGTCCCACTTTCAGTTCAGTGTCTGAAACACTGGTTTTTAACTTGAGGTCCCAGCTAAATGTTTGATAGTTGGTAACCAAATGGACCCTTAAGGGTCTATAACTCTGAAAGTTCAAGAGTCAAGAATCTAGAAGGTTGTATTTGTCACTATCTTGTACAAGCAGTGAAATGTTGTTGTGCTAACGTTCTAACGTGGATAATAAAGTTAAAGTTCTAGGGCTCCATCTTGCGCCAACCTTATCCCTAAACTTGTGTTTTTCTCCTCCCTGCAGGAGAGCCTGAGCCTCTGGATGAACAGAAGCAGCAGGTGACGGTGGACGAAGGCACGGAGCTGTTCTCCTACAAGGGCAACGACGTGGAGTCCTACGTGGCCTCCAGCACGCCCTCCGGCCTCTACCAGCTGGAGCTGCTGTCCACCGAGAAGGACAGCAACTTCAAGGTACGTTTACTAGAGCTGCTGTCCACCGAGAAGGACAGCAACTTCAAGGTACGTTACTGGAGCTGCTGTCCACTGAGGACAGCAACTTCAAGGTACGTTACTGGAGCTGCTGTCCACTGAGGACAGCAACTTCAAGGTACGTTACTAGAGCTGCTGTCCACTGAGGACAGCAACTTCAAGGTACGTTTACTAGAGCTGCTGTCCACCGAGAAGGACAGCAACTTCAAGGTACGTTACTGGAGCTGCTGTCCACTGAGGACAGCAACTTCAAGGTACGTTACTGGAGCTGCTGTCCACTGAGGACAGCAACTTCAAGGTACGTTACTGGAGCTGCTGTCCACTGAGGACAGCAACTTCAAGGTACGTTACTAGAGCTGCTGTCCACTGAGGACAGCAACTTCAAGGTACGTTACTAGAGCTGCTGTCCACTGAGGACAGCAACTTCAAGGTACGTTACTAGAGCTGCTGTCCACTGAGGACAGCAACTTCAAGGTACGTTACTAGAGCTGCTGTCCACTGAGGACAGCAACTTCAAGGTACGTTACTGGAGCTGCTGTCCACTGAGGACAGCAACTTCAAGGTACGTTACTAGAGCTGCTGTCCACTGAGGACAGCAACTTCAAGGTACGTTACTGGAGCTGCTGTCCACTGAGGACAGCAACTTCAAGGTACGTTACTAGAGCTGCTGTCCACTGAGGACAGCAACTTCAAGGTACGTTACTAGAGCTGCTGTCCACTGAGGACAGCAACTTCAAGGTACATTACTGGAGCTGCTGTCCACTGAGGACAGCAACTTCAAGGTACATTACTGGATCTGCTGTCCACTGAGGACAGCAACTTCAAGGTACGTTTACTAGAGCTGCTGTCCACGAGAAGGGCTGTCCTTCTCAGGCAAGGTAGTGCTTCCTAAACGTCAATGCCACCAGAGGGAGCTCCACAAATCATGTTCAACCCAGATTTGGCTCAAACAAGGGGTTGAATTAATTTAGCTAGATCTATGCCACAAATGCAAAATACAATCTTTCAAAACAAAGCGTCAAAGAGTCACAGGTGGCTGCAATTCAAAACTGGCCCCAATAAAAAAAGTCAAAGTCCCCCCCCCCCTTTACTTTTTTTTGCATAGTATTGTATAATTCTATATTCTGATGAATTGTAAATGGAGGACCCCCATGGAAACAAGCCATAGTGCTTTCTTGAGGGTATTTAATCCTCTTAGCAGAGCCTTGTATTGAACTGTACTTTCCTGTGCTTTTATTCTGCAAACCGTTAATATCAGTCTATCCATGAATCCCCCCCCCCCCCCAGGTGTACGCCACCACCACGCCCGAGTCTGACCAGCCGTACCCGGAGCTGCCATACGACCCGCGTGTGGACGTGACGGCCCTGGGCCGCACCACGGTCACCCTGGCCTGGAAGCCCACGCCCACGGGCGTCCTGATGGGGCAGCCTGTCAACTACTGCCTGGTCATCAACAAGGTAGGCGAAGAGCGTAGAGTGGCTGGATGGGAACCGCAATGTTCCCAGTCCGATCCCTGTGGGCTCCCCCAGAGTTAGTGTCGAAGTGTCCTTGAGCAAGACACTGAACCCCTAATTGCTCCTGATGTGCTGGTTGGTGCCTTGCATGGTTTCCGCCGCCATCGGTGTGTGAATGTGTGTGAATGGGTGAATGTAATGCCTTGGATAAAGGCGCTATATAAATGCACCATTTAACATTTACCCAAACGGTTGCGAGGAGTTGCATGGTGACCCTTTGATGTGGGTTGGGCTTTAGAGGGGACAGCGCCTTCTCTGTCGCCAGCCCCCATAGAGTGTCGCAGTCCCGCCCCCTTTCATGACGACACCAGGCCCAGGAAATGAATCCCAATGCATTTTTCCCATAGACATTTCAAAAAGTATTTATTTAAAGACCTTTTAAGCGTCGTACGAAGCCAACTCGAGTCGTGACAAATCATGACGACAAACACAATATTTTGGACCAAACAGATAATTACAAAGAAGAAAAACAACAACAAAAATTGTTGTAACCTGCCGTTTTTTTCTACTTTCTAATTCTTTGTTTGGCCCAAAACATTGTGTTTATTGTCACGATTTGTCACGACAAGAGTTGGCTTTGTCCGCGGCGTAAACGTAAATAAATACTTTCTGAAAAGTCTATGAGGAAAATGAAAGGGGGGATTTATTTTCCGGGTCTCTCGAGGGGGGGCGGGACTGTTTAATTTTGAGGTCAGGCCTAAATGGGTTAAAATGTGTTTTTATAAATAAACGTGATTTCATTTAATTTCATTTCATTTTCATTTGCAGGAGCACAACTTCAAGAGCATGTGCGCGGCCGAGGCCAAGATGACCGGCGGGGACGACGACGCCTTCATGCCCGGCATGCCCAAGCCCGGCCGCGACTTCAGCCCCTTCGACTTCGCCCACTTCGGCTTTGTGCCGTCGGACAACAGCAACAACGAGTTCGCCATGAAGGACCCCCGGGGACTGACCAGCAACAAGATCTCCCGGGGCGGCTACGCCAACGCCAAGCCCCGGGCGTCGCCGGACATCCTGAAGGTAATATTGTTTATTAGGATCCCCATGAGCTAGTCACACATTTTAACAAAGACATTACTTACAATTGTTCACAATCACTATCTATCTATCTATCTATCTATCTATCTATCTATCTATCTATCTATCTATCTATCTATCTATCTATCTATCTATCTATCTATCTATCTATCTATCTATCTATCTATCTATCTATCATCTATAAATGCACTATTGTCTGTAAGTATTGTCAAGTATTGTAACTTGATCTTAAAGGTGAATGTTGTATTTGTATTGGTTATACAATTCAGCAATGAGTTCCATCCTACTACTACAGCTCTATAGATAATATAGAATTCTTGGTTTAAGTGTTACCAGAACACCTGAACTGGCTTGTCTTATCATATAGTCATATGGTTATGTTCATCTCTTAAAGGTTTCATGACATTCATTTTCATTTATTTTTATTTTTCGTTTTTCTTTTAAGTTGTGACCTCAATTACACCCAAAAAACCTGAACTTTGAACATTCAGTGGATTTTCTGTGGTCTGGAGTTTTCTCTGGGGTTTGGAAGCCTTTTCAGCTGCAATGAAAACAGGCAAAACAGTGAAAACAGTGACATTTGCTGGCAGATCCCATTGACATATATGGGATTTGCAGGCTGTGACATCACAAACAGCAGGGAAATCAGAGCACGTGTTTGAGCCAGAAAACCACCAGACCACAAACAATCTACTGAATGTTAAAAGTTCAGGTTTTTTTGGGTGCAATTGAGCTCAGAAAACCTAAAGAAATTAAGAAAAATTACAAAAACCTTTTTTGTTTTATTGTCACAAACCCTTTAACGTCTCATGTCTCTTGCAGGTGTGCATCGGCAACAAGAACATCTTCACCGTGTCGGAGCTGAAGCCCGACACACAGTACTACTTCGACGTGTTCGCCGTCAACGCCGCCACCAACACCAGCACGGCGTACGTGGGCACCTTCGCGCGCACCAAGGAGGAGGCGCGGCAGAAGACGCTGGAGCTCAAGGACGGCAAGGTGACGGACGTCTTCGTCAAGCGCAAGGGCAGCAAGTTCCTGCGCTTCGCGCCCGTCTCCTCGCACCAGCGGATCACGCTCTTCGTGCACGCCTGCCTGGACGCCGTGCAGGTGCAGGTGCGCCGCGACGGCAAGCTGCTGCTCTCGCAGAACGTGGAGGGCGTGCGGCAGTTCGCGCTGCGCGGCAAGCCCAAGGCCAAGTACCTGATCCGTCTGCGCGGCAGCCGCAAGGGCGCGTCCACGCTCAAGGTGCTGGCCACCACGCGGGCCAGCAGCAAGCAGCCCTTCCCCTCGCTGCCCGAGGACACGCGCATCAAGGCCTTCGACAAGCTGCGCACGTGCACCTCGGCCACGGTGGCGTGGCTGGGCACGCAGGACCGCAACAAGTACTGCGTGTACCGCCGCGAGGTGAGCGAGGCCTACGGCGAGGAGCAGCGGCGCCGCGAGCAAAACCAGTGCTCCGGGCCGGAGACGCGGCGCAAGGCGGAGAAGGTGCTGTGCAAGTACTTCCACAGCGCCAACCTGCAGAAGGCCGTGACCACAGAGACCATCACGGGCCTGGAGGCCGGCAAGACCTACCTCCTGGACGTGTACGTGGTGGCGCACAGCGGACACTCCGTCAAATACCAGAGCAAACTGGTGAAAACACGGAAATACTGCTAAAGTGACTCTTCTTCTGACGGAGGAAACAAACACAAAAAAAAGAATAAATCTATTATAAATATATATATTAAAAACAAAAAAGAAGTTTATTTAACTTGTTTAAGTGGTATCCTGCTAAAAGAAGGAGTGTTGTACACAGACTGGACTAGTACTCCCCCCCCCAGCCCCGATGATGACGGGCTCGTTCGTTGGCAGAGACTGAACTGTTTGTAGAGAAGAAGAGATATCGACCTTGTATATTTATGTTTTACGCGTTCTCGGGGCGGACCGTGTGGTGCGTGCAAGAGGTGCTTCGATGTGTCGCCGGGACCGGGCGGGGCTTTAGGGATTTACCGCGATGCCCTAAACTCTGTTTGGAACGTCACCCTCTCCGCTGTCAGCTCGGAGGAGATGAGGTCCCGTCTGCTCTGCATGGAGCTCTCTCGGCAGAGGTAGAGCACGTGTCCGAGTGCTCCTGTGATGAAGATCACGCTTTTCGCAAAAAACATCGTATCCAAAAAGTAAAGGTTTTCCCGGAGAACTACAGATGTTCGATGTTGGTTTTTTTGCGGGGTGAAACAACCGCTTAAATCGCTACGTTTAATCAGCCTGCGCCATGTTTTCCCCCATCGTAGCCGGATGGAGAGCAGTATACTTCTGAAAACATGGCACAGGCTGAGTAAATTTAGCGATTTTAAAGGGACATTTTTCACCGCCGGAAGAAATGACTGGATAGCTGAATTCCTACAATGCCCATAATGCTTTGGTGCACTGCCCCTCCTTGTGGAGAGGGGGGGGGGGGGAAGGCTGCGTGGAGGTGTGTCTTGTAGTCCAGGAAGGAAGTGACAGGTTTTTAGTCATGACTAAAATATCTAAACTGTACAGTAGTTATCTGGGAATAAATACCTACGTTTTGGATACGATATTGCAAAAAGCGTGATCTTCACTGCATTTGGACGAACTCTATATAATCTCTAGCTCTTCTCAGAGCTAACAGCGGAGGGTGAGGTTCCAAATGGGGCTACCTACCTACCGCACCCCGCTGGGAATGGAGAGGAAGATACTTTAGAGAAAGATACTGTTTTGTTTTGTTCTGTCTGTCTGTCTCTCTCTCTCTGTCTCTCTCTGTCTCTCTCTGTCTCGTGCATTTCTTTGTCGCTGCATGACCTTTGGTGCCGTCTGTCTGTCATATTATGTGTGTCCTGTCAATCACCCCGCCCCTCCCCTATGCCCCCCCCCCCCCTTTACGCAGAGCCGTGAAGATGCATCTATCTTAACAGACTTGTATAGCTCTCTCTCTCTCTCTGTGCATATTCAATACGTGTTGTTTTAGGAGAGATTTAAATTATTTTATACTTTTATGTCTCTTTTTTTGTTGTTTTTTTATCGAAGATGATAATTATTATACTGTTATGAGGAAGAGAGAAAAATAAGAAGATTATTCCAGTTCTATTGAGGAAATGGTGGTATAGTCGAGACATTCCCCCTCCTCTCCCCCCCCCCCCCCCCTGCAGTGGTGAACAAAGTACTCAACATGTGTTTTTGTAATAATAATCAAAATCTACAAACGTTTGTTACGTTTATTTGGAGTTTCCTGTCAATTATACACAACCGTATTCCATGTTTTTTTGCGCAGTGGTAGTGGAGTAGAAGTAAAAGTGTTGGAAATTGGAAATACTCAAGTCCAAAGTACAAATACCTCAGAATTCTTCTTAAGTACCGTACTTAAAGGTATATTCAGTGATTTCACTTAATTCAAATATCACTTATTTTTTTGTTTTGTTGTGATAACCCTCCCTACTATAGAGTGTGCTGACCATATAAGGAGTTCCTCCCTGTCCCCAGTTAACCCCTGGGGGTCAAAAAACCTTAGGTTTCGTTTTTGGCTAGGGTTAGCCAGCCTTCATCCAATGAGGATGGAGAGGGGCCTTCCTCCAATCATGATCGAGCGGGGGCGGGCCTTGGTGTGCGTGCTGTTGGCCTGTTGCGTGTCCCCCCCCCCCCCCCCCCCCAACTGTAGAGCGTGTGCATGTGCACATCTTGTTACCGGTGCAGACCAGGGGGGTTTTCCAAATCACTGAATGCTCCTTTAAGTACCGTACTTAAGTAAATGTACTTAGTTACTTTCCACCACTGCGGCTCCCAGTGTATCTCAGCCAGTGTTTTGCTCTAGAACAGTGGTTTTCAACCAGTGGTCCGGGGACCACCAGTGGTCCTTGAGGGGGTTCCAGGTGGTCCGGGGACCACCGGTGGTCCCTGAGGGGGTTCCAAGTGGTCCCCAGTGTTCCGGGGACCACCAGTGGTCCTCGAGGGGGTTCCAGGTGGTCCCCAGATCAATGATGGAGAGTTGGTAACCAAATGGACCCTTATAGATCGATATTTTACTCTTGAGAGTGTAAAATGAAACCAAATGGTTTGGTTTCATTGTATGCTCTTAAGAGTTACATTATTGTTAAACAATAGAATAATTGTTGTTTTAATCAACGTTTGCCTGTTATCTCTCCTAATGGTACCAACATCAATACAGCATCATGGAATTGTGGACAATATCCTATCCAACGACAACAACAAATATTCTTCAGTCTTGGGTCTGAGAGGCTAAAGGCTAAAGGCTCATACACAGTCTGGATTTTCGGTGGTTAGGTGACCACCGAACTACAACATGACGTCACTAGCCGCGGTGAAGAGCAAACCACCGCCACCGCTCCAGCCCTTCTCTCTCTTTTTACTCACCACCGCTCAACGTTATTTCAGCTCCGGTGGTCACCTCACCACCGGAGCTGTGGTCACCTCACCACCGGAGCTGTGGTCACCTCACCACCGGAGCTGTGGTCACCTCACCACCGGAGCTGTGGTCACCTCACCACCGGAGCTGTGGTCACCTCACCACCGGAGCTGTGGTCACCTCACCACCGGAGCTGTGGTCACCTCACCACCGGAGCTGTGGTCACCTCACCACCGGAGCTGTGGTCACCTCACCACCGGAGCTGTGGTCACCTCACCACCGGAGCTGTGGTCACCTCACCACCGGAGCTGTGGTCACCTCACCACCGGAGCTGTGGTCACCTCACCACCGGAGCTGTGGTCACCTCACCACCGGAGCTGTGGTCACCTCACCACCGGAGCTGTGGTCACCTCACCACCGGAGCTGTGGTCACCTCACCACCGGAGCTGTGGTCACCTCACCACCGGAGCTGTGGTCACCTCACCACCGAAAATCCAGACTATGAATAGGCCTTAAATGTCATCAAATGGTGGCTCTGTGGCTCAAAGGCTGAATAAATAATGGACCTTGATATGAAGAGGGTTGAAAACCACTGGGTTAAAGCGTCGGTCGTCCTGTCCCGTGTGTGTGTGTGACTGTGTGCGTGTGACTGTGTGTGTGTGTGTGTGTGTGCGTGTGCGTGTGTGTGTGACTGTGTGCGTGTGTGTGTGTGTGTGTGCGTGCTCTGCAGGTCTGTTGTGTGTTTATCACTGTGTCACATTGTACAGAGTTTGTCCTGCCAATATACATGTACATAAAATACTAAATATAGAAACCAAGTTAATCCCTGTGTCACCCTGGGTGTCGTGTTCTTTATGCCGGGCTGTTCGCGGCACGGCGTCAATCGCTCGCTGAAAGGGGCGCGCTGTGTTTTGTGTTTATAGAGTACACACACACACACACACACACACACACACACACACACACACACACACACACACACACACACACACACAAACACAGCACCCAAGTTGTGCCCACCTAAGCATAATGTGATACTGACTGTGTGTGTCCGTGACTGTGTGCGTGAATGTGTGCGTGCGTGACTGCGTGTGTGTGCACGCGTGTGCATGTGTGTCTGTGTGTGCATGTGCATCTGTGTGCGTGTGTGTGTGTGTGATCCCAAAACCATAAATTGACATCAGCGCGATGTGTGCCTCTGAAAACAGGTCTGAGGGTTGAACAGTTTCCATGGAATGTTTTTTTCTTTTCTTCCAACGTTGTAGGTGATGTCACACAGCCAGGTGCTAAAGGAATAAAGAATTACAGGTCCAAGCCTAAAGCCCCCGTCCATCTGTCCGGCCCCCCGGGACGTTGGCGAGGGCCACTATTATTTCCACACTCACTCCAGACCAGAGGGCCACTATTATTTCCACACTCACTCCAGACCAGAGGGCCACTATAGTTCCACACTCACTCCAGAGGGCCACTATAGTTCCACACTCACTCCAGAGGGCCACTATATTTCCACACACACTCCAGAGGGCCACTATAGTTCCACACTCACTCCAGACCAGAGGGCCACTATAGTTCCACACTCACTCCAGAGGGCCACTATATTTCCACACACACTCCAGAGGGCCACTATTATTTCCACACTCACTCCAGACCAGAGGGCCACTATAGTTCCACACTCACTCCAGAGGGCCACTATAGTTCCACACTCACTCCAGAGGGCCACTATATTTCCACACACACTCCAGAGGGCCACTATAGTTCCACACTCACTCCAGAGGGCCACTATAGTTCCACACTCACTCCAGAGGGCCACTATAGTTCCACACTCACTCCAGAGGGCCACTATAGTTCCACACTCACTCCAGAGGGGCCACATTGCATATTACTGCCGTAGCAAAAAATAGCCGATCTACAAGCTCAAAACACATCGCACGGCGACACGCTTTGAGCTTGTAGATCGTCTATTTTTGCTATTATTTGAATTGAAATCCTGATTTTTTTTATTCACTATTTTTTAACTGGAATCCTGAAAAGTAACATTTTTATTTAATTTCAAATGCCTTTAATTATATAGTTAATCGCTCGCTGAAAGGGGCGCGCTGTGTTTTGTGTTTATAGAGTACACACACACACACACACACACACACACACACACACACACACACACACACACACACACACACACACACACAAACACAGCACCCAAGTTGTGCCCACCTAAGCATAATGTGATACTGACTGTGTGTGTCCGTGACTGTGTGCGTGAATGTGTGCGTGCGTGACTGCGTGTGTGTGCGCGCGTGTGCATGTGTGTCTGTGTGTGCATGTGCATCTGTGTGCGTGTGTGTGTGTGTGATCCCAAAACCATAAATTGACATCAGCGCGATGTGTGCCTCTGAAAACAGGTCTGAGGGTTGAACAGTTTCCATGGAATGTTTTTTTCTTTTCTTCCAACGTTGTAGGTGATGTCACACAGCCAGGTGCTAAAGGAATAAAGAATTACAGGTCCAAGCCTAAAGCCCCCGTCCATCTGTCCGGCCCCCCGGGACGTTGGCGAGGGCCACTATTATTTCCACACTCACTCCAGACCAGAGGGCCACTATTATTTCCACACTCACTCCAGACCAGAGGGCCACTATAGTTCCACACTCACTCCAGAGGGCCACTATAGTTCCACACTCACTCCAGAGGGCCACTATATTTCCACACACACTCCAGAGGGCCACTATAGTTCCACACTCACTCCAGACCAGAGGGCCACTATAGTTCCACACTCACTCCAGAGGGCCACTATATTTCCACACACACTCCAGAGGGCCACTATTATTTCCACACTCACTCCAGACCAGAGGGCCACTATAGTTCCACACTCACTCCAGAGGGCCACTATAGTTCCACACTCACTCCAGAGGGCCACTATATTTCCACACACACTCCAGAGGGCCACTATAGTTCCACACTCACTCCAGAGGGCCACTATAGTTCCACACTCACTCCAGAGGGCCACTATAGTTCCACACTCACTCCAGAGGGCCACTATAGTTCCACACTCACTCCAGAGGGGCCACATTGCATATTACTGCCGTAGCAAAAAATAGCCGATCTACAAGCTCAAAACACATCGCACGGCGACACGCTTTGAGCTTGTAGATCGTCTATTTTTGCTATTATTTGAATTGAAATCCTGATTTTTTTTATTCACTATTTTTTAACTGGAATCCTGAAAAGTAACATTTTTATTTAATTTCAAATGCCTTTAATTATATAGTTATGTTAACTTTACGAACTAAATACAAATACATTGGACATAAATAAAAGACAATAACATTTTGATATCTATTCATTAAGCTACTAATTTAGACCAAAGTAATTAAAGTGGGTCATGTTTGCAAAACTGCATGTTTGGAATTATTTATAACAGCTGAAATCAATCAATAATAATATAGGAATTCTGATGCTCATGTATGCTCTACAACCTCACACCTGCCACAACACAAGGTACTCAAAAAAGTATCAATACTGAATATAGAAATACTCTGCTACAAGTACAGATTTAAAAATGTAACTCATATGTAATAATAAAAATCTACGTAAGTAACTATAGCAACTATAATGTTTTCAGATAATTGTAGTGGAGTAAACGTACAATATTTGCGTCTGAGATGTATAGCGGAGTAGAAGTACTGGAAATTACTCGAGTAAAGTAAAACACCTCAAAATTGTACTAAAGTACAGTACTTAAGTAAATGTACTTAGTTACTTTCCACCACAACTCAGCTCCTACAGAAATAGTGCATCCATGCAGCTTTATGGGTTGTGTAGTTCTGTAGTTCATCCAAGCACCCTTATGGGTTCTGTAGTTCATCCAAGCATCTTCATGGGTTGTGTAGTTCTGTAGTGCATCCAAGCACCTT
Organism: Electrona antarctica; assembly: GCF_951216825.1. Classification (NCBI taxonomy): domain Eukaryota; kingdom Metazoa; phylum Chordata; class Actinopteri; order Myctophiformes; family Myctophidae; genus Electrona; species Electrona antarctica. The sequence goes on along the minus strand of NC_136812.1, from coordinate 4,021,268 downwards.
TATGGGTTATGTAGTAATGTAGTGCATCAAAGCATCTTCATGGGTTTTGTAGTTCTCTGAACGGAGACCCCTTTCAGCTGGAACGTCAGGGCTCTCGTTTGATGTGGGACCCTGTTCTCAGAGGTCTACTTAAAAGCCTTTTTATGCTAAAGAAAGCTGGCCGCTCTGGCTTGGTGCTTTGACCCGTGGACCCGCCGCCGTCTCTTTGTTGCGTTATAAACGTATAGCTCTGCGGTTTCGCTTCTGAGCATGTTACAAATCATAAGTCTAGGGGTAAATGAGTGGGTAACATACGAAGGGGGAGCAGACACCAGGATCAAAATACGAGTATTTATTATAATAAGTATATATATAATAAATCAAACAACGTATAATACAATAATGGCTCACCAAAACAAAAGATACAATAAAGAAAACACCTTTCCGAAGGGTGTGCGGAAACACATTTAACAAATAAACAATAAGGTAGATATTCAATAGTCAGCGGTGACACATTGGTGGTAGCGGATCGGGAGAAGGTCCTAGCGACGTTCCCCCCGAGCTGTCGGATGCAGACTGGCTATATAGAGCACGGCGCATTCCTGGCCAAGGAGTGCGCGCGACCGGCAGCCAATCAGGGAGCCAGGCGTTGATCAGACGCCTGGCTAGAGCCGGCCCCTCGTTGGTGTTACTACAAGGCAGAAACAGCCAATCCAACCTGGAGTGGAATATAGAACACATATATAATAGAAAGCGCTTTCTATCCCCATATATGGTTCATAACAAGTCTACTGGATGTATAGCTATAGATATATATATATAATAAGAGATATCAAAGATAGGTCCAAACATATATATATACAATATAACTATAACAATACCCCCAGTTACCTCATATAGATATATACATAATATTAACAATAAATATATATATCTATACTACATCATATTAAACAAAACTAATCATAACAAATCATAACACACACGTGACCGCAGTCCACGTGACAGAGCAGAAAATGTGCAATTTATATAAGTCACACACGCAGACGCAGGGGTCATCAACATGTCCGTACACGGACACGTGTACTTGGCCTTGTTTCAGATTTTCTTTCTTTTTACACACCATTATAATGTTCTTATTTTGATCATAAGACCCAATTACTGAATGTCAAGTCTCCAGGAGGTTTTCTTCAGAATTTGTATGACATTTTTACTACAACACTGGCCTACTATAGGAGTCCAACTAGTACTAGTGGTTGCAAGGACCTCCATAACTCTGAGAGTGTACAAATGGAACCAAATGGACCCTTACAGGTCTGTAACTCTGAGAGTGTACAAATTGACAAAAATGTCCACCACGTATATACAAGTTTTGGAGTAAAACTGTTAAAAGCAGTTGTTCTCAAAGTGGGGTCCGGGGACCCCCAGGGGTCCTTGAGGGAGTTCCAGGGGTCCCCAGCTAAATGATAGTTAGGAACCAAATGGACCCTTATGGGTCTGTAACTCTGAGTGCGTACAGATGGGGGTCCATTTGGTTCCATTTGTACACTCTCAGAGTTAAATTAACATTGATTTTACAATATAATTTGGGGTCCCAGAGATAGGAATGCCATTAAATGGGGGTCCGTAGCCTAATGCAAGTCAATCTGGGGGTCCTTGAAAATATAATGGTTGAGTGTCACTGCTAGAGCTGTAAAAATCTTCAAATGGGGGGTCCGCGGGTCAATTTGGGGGTCCTTGACTTGAACAAGTATGAGAACCAATGTGTAAAAGGCAGTATGACGGTAGGCCGTACAACTTCACTTTGTTGAACTATGGTGCCTTGTTAGACACACATAAGCCTCAATGATTAAGACATTACACCTTTAACTATAATACATTGCAATTGTTATGTTGGAATAAATTGTTTTTATTAGAGGGATAATTACCATGTTTGACATTCATGTCTCATTGAAAGCACAAAATGTCTTCTAATTATGATGACCTAGCTTTTCCTGCAAAGGCCTTATTAATGAATTGCATTTTTATAGCGCTTTTCCAAGTGCTCAAAGTGCTTTACCCAATGGTTCAACATTGGGAGGTGAAGCGACGAACAGTCGACGCCAGCGTCCTCACTTCCCACATTCACACACCGACAGTGGCGAGCTCACAGCCTCACACCGACCGACTCATTGGAGGCAATGTGGGGTTCAGTGTGTTGCCCAAGGACACTTTGACATGTGGACAGGAGGAGGAGCCGGGATTCGAACCGCCGACCAAGGGATCATTGGACGACCTGCTCTACCTCCTGAGCCACAGCCGCCCAGACCCAGGGATAATTGGACGACCTGCTCTACCTCCTGAGCCACAGCCGCCCAGACCCAGGGATCATTGGACGACCTGCTCTACCTCCTGAGCCACAGCCGCCCAAATTGTTATTGGAATTTTGAGTTACAGTACAGTGAAACTGAAACATTCATCCCATACAGTGGGAGTGTTCAGACCAAGACGATTTTTTCCAGAACTCCCTTTCTCAGAACCCCCCCCCCCCCCCCCCCCTGCTAAACAAAACCATACTACCTAACGAACTCCTGTTTCTTTTTTAAAAGGTGTAATCACACGGCACTGGGTGACTGGCGATGCTATTTAACCTATGCACGGCTGCACGCACACACACGCACACACACACGCGCACACACGCACACGGTTCGACCGCTAACAGGCGGCGGAGCGAAACGCCAGACATCCATCACGCCAACATATCCACACGTTCCAATTAAGAACAGATCCAGGTGAAGGAAAGGGTCCCTCTGTTGTGGTCCGAGCCAAACAGCTGGTCCTCGTGAATCCCGTCGTTTTCCACCATGACCCGACCCTCCCCCCCGCGGGCCGCCAGAAACACACGCTCCCCAAACCTCCCCTCCCCTCCCCCTCCTCCCTGGGCCGCCAGAAACACACGCTCCCCAAACCGACCCTCCCCTCCCCCTCCACCCTGGGCCGCCAGAAACACACGCTCCCCAAACCGACCCTCCCCCCCCCCGGGCCGCCAGAAACACACGCTCCCCAAACCGACCCTCCCCCCCCCCGGGCCGCCAGAAACACACGCTCCCCAAACCGACCCTCCCCCCCCCCGGGCCGCCAGAAACACACGCTCCCCAAACCGACCCTCCCCTCCCCCTCCTCCCCAGGCCGCCAGAAACACACGCTCCCCAAACCGACCCTCCCCTCCCCCTCCTCCCTGGGCCGCTAGAAACACACGCTCCCCAAACCGACCCTCCCCTCCCCCTCCACCCTGGGCCGCCAGAAACACACGCTCCCCAAACCGACCCTCCCCCCCCCCGGGCCGCCAGAAACACACTCTCCCCAAACCGACCCTCCCCCCCCCCGGGCCGCCAGAAACACACGCTCCCCAAACCGACCCTCCCCCCCCCGGGCCGCCAGAAACACACGCTCCCCAAACCGACCCTCCCCTCCCCCCCCCCGGGCCGCCAGAAACACACGCTCCCCAAACCGACCCTCCCCTCCCCCCCCCCCGGGCCGCCAGAAACACACGCTCCCCAAACCGACCCTCCCCTCCCCCTCCTCCCTGGGCCGCCAGAAACACACGCTCCCCAAACCGACCCTCCCCCCCCCGGGCCGCCAGAAACACACGCTCCCCAAACCGACCCTCCCCTCCCCCCCCTGGGCCGCCAGAAACACACGCTCCCCAAACCGACCCTCCCCTCCACGGGCCGCCAGAAACACACGCTCCCCAAATGCACCCGCACAGCTTGCCTGCCAATCAAAGAGCTCCCGTGGATGGAGGGGGGATGGAGGAGGGGGGAGGGGGGGAGCGCGGGCCTTCTTCTCCTGGCTTCCATTAACCTGTTCTTACCCTGTATAGTAATGTGGAGGAGCTCACACAGTGTTACCTAACTAACCCACGCAGAAGCCACAGGTGATTTGGTTTTTAACCCGCCACGCATGTTGAGAGCCACGGGTGATTTTTAAACCCACAGCACGGGTGTTGTAACTTGGCGGTCTAATGACTGTAGGACTGTCTAGATCTAGAGCAGGGGTAACCAACCAGGGGTTCGGCAGCTACCAGTACCTCGCACGAGCCATTCAAGTAGATCCCGGGTGTCAGACTGACAGGCAGCCAGCCATCACTACCTATACACAGAATGTGGATTTTGAATAGCTCGCAGTGATGGCCCCAGACATGTGTATCAGTGATGGCCCCAGACATGTGTATCAGTGATGGTCCCAGACATGTGTATCAGTGCTGGCCCCAGACATGTGTATCAGTGCTGGCCCCAGACATGTGTATCAGTGATGGTCCCAGACATGTGTATCAGTGATGGTCCCAGACATGTGTATCAGTGATGGTCCCAGACATGTGTATCAGTGATGGTCCCAGACATGTCTATCAGTGATGGTCCCAGACATGTGTATCAGTGATGGTCCCAGACATGTGTATCAGTGCTGGCCCCAGACATGTGTATCAGTGATGGCCCCAGACATGTGTATCAGTGATGGCCCCAGACATGTGTATCTTAATATTTTGGCATTGATTATCAGTATTTATTCTTATTTAAACTATATTTATGTGTTCGTGTGCACATGCATTGAGCCTGTCAAAGTGGGTTTTTTAAACATATTTATTTTAGTGGTAGATCATGGCTTACAATTGGGAATGAAATGGGCTCTTGGGCTTGAAGAGGTTGGTTACCACTGGTCTAGAGTAATCTAGTTAGAGATGTGATATATTGCCATGCTTTCTTGTTATGGTTTAATGTAAATCGCTCTGGATTAAGAGTGTCTGCTAAATGCCTAAATTGTAATAGAGTGGCGACACTAGCGTTGTCTTCCATTGTAACAATGGAATGCGGAAGTGCTCATTCTATCTCAATGGGATAGTTCCAATGTTTGGAACTATAGCCCATATAGGCACCCGCTTTGCGGTGAGAGATCAAAGCGTGTCGCCATTCTCTTACTATCCCACTCGGGAACTGTCTAACCAACGTATGCTAATGTGAAGAAATGTAGGCTATTTCCTGTCCTTGTATGAGTATTGATAGAAAATGAAACATAACATACTGGGTGGTGATAACAAGGGAATATATTGTTTAAACTATGGTTGAACATTCAACCCCGAAATGAAGTGTACGGAAAATATATTTTGTTTTGTGTCATTCATTTTCTGTTGACAATGCTTGATCATAATAATAGGGGGAGCTGTGGGGGGAAACAAAGGATATGAGCAATATAGTTCCAGAAGGTGAGGTACCAGGAACAAAAGGTAAAGGAAGTGAGGTACCAGGAACAGCTATAAAGATACAGGAAGTGAGGCACCAAGGAAGCTCTGAGAGACTGAGAAGGAAGAGAAGTGGTCACGTGACTGGGCTGCGCCATGACACTTTCATGGACGCCAAACTACCCGGAAGTTTGGCAGAATGCACTGGAGTCAATGAGAGCTCAGTGACCAGCTCATGAACAAACATTATTTATGAACAATTGAGACCTTTTGTAAAGTAATCACTTCTGGAAAATAACAGAAGACATGTAACACATTATTGTCTGCTGTGTTGTTATTCGATGTGTACACTGTAATTTTCATAGAGGTGTGGTATCTAAAGAGCACAAAGTACCTTTCTGAACGTACCAAGTATCGCGGGACTTCCCACCGTTTCCTGTCTGGCAGCCAAATCGATACAAAGCGATACTTCGGAGCCAGAAACGATACCTGCTGCTGATCCTCAGATAAAATATACTGTGCACTCTGTGCACATCGAAAAGTGATTAGAAAACAACCTGTGATATGTCTTCTTTTATATTCCTGAACCGATTATATGACAAAGGTCTCAATTGTTCATAAATAATGTTTGTTATGAGCTGGTCCAGCCAGCTCCATTCACTGCCATGTATTCATTGCACTTCCGGTGTAGTGTGAGTTTGGCTCCCATGAAAGTGTCCATGAAAGTGTCATGGTGCAGCCCAGTCACGTGACCACTTCTCTTCCTTCTCAAAGCTTCCTTGTAAAGGTACAGGAAGTGAGGTACCAGGAACAGCTATAAAAGTACAGGAAGTGTGGCCGGCGGCTCCATTTCAGGCAGCAGGAAGAGTGTTTGGTGGTGGTGGTTGTTTGTCAAACAAACAAACTCTTTTAAGGCCATACTACTAAGACATAATCACAACTTGTTAAACCAATAAGTAGTTTGATTGACCAAAGAGCTTTATGAAGGGGAAGAAAGAAAGTTTGTGACATTTGTGATGGTTTTAAAGCTCTGAAGAATTCAGAGCTTTTGGACAAGCTTTAGGACACAGGAGGTGCACACACCTTTGTTGACTTGAGAGCTACTTTCAAAATGACCAGCTCAACAAGATCTACCCACCAAAACAATGATGATCCCATTGTTGAAAGTAGTTTAAAAATGTACCCAAGGCGTCTTTGGAATAGCAGCACTGGCGTTCCATGTAAGACAAAAGCATTTGGAATGGGAAATAGAGGGGGCTTTTTTTTTAAAATAACTTTATAGCCATTTTATTTATAGCCATTTGACATTTTGTGCACAACATTAAAAGTATTGCATTGCTGGTTTGAGCTGACAGTTCCTTTTTTTATGTCAATCAAGTCACCTAAATTCAAGTGGCAGATGCCAACATATTATATATATTATGTGATCGACCTGCACAGCCTTTGTGATCTACTGGTGGATCACAATCTACCTTTTGGGCACCCCTGCTTTAGGACAACGGAACCAGCATGAGGAGGACTCATGACTTGAAGGTTTGGGTAAAGGCTCATACATAGTCTGGATTTTCGGTGGTGGGGTGACCACCGAACTACAACATGACGTCACAAGCCGCGGTGAAGAGCAAACCACCGCCACCGCTCCAGCCCTTCTCTCTGTTTTTACTCACCACCGCTCAACATTATTTCAGCTCGGGTGGTCAGCTCACCACCGGAGCGGTGGTCACCTCACCACCGAAAATCCAGACTATGAATGGGCCTTAAGGAGGATGCATGTTTTTTACTTTTTTGTTGAGCAATTCATTGCCTTTTTGCTTTCTAACTGTGGGATTACTTGATTTAGGAAAAGAGAAGATCTACAATGTTTAGTTGGATTATTGTTTTGGATTACTTTAGAATGCTTGACTCTTGGGACACATTTAAAGGGACTTTGCGGTAAAAAAGAAGCCTCCAAGCCCAAACTATGGATAGGAAGTGAGGGTTTATGCCTCATGTGGAAAAACTAAAAAGTAACTTATTAAGAACAAAAGTTCTTCACAGGAACAATGTTGGTGTAACAGTGGGTTTCAACCCTTTTCATATCATTAAGGCCCACTATTCATTTGGCATTTGGACCACAGATCACCATTCAATGACATGTAGCCTTTAGCAGACCCCAAAACCAAAGAATATATTTTTGTCCACAATTCCATGCTGTATTGATTTTGGTACCGTTAGGAAAGATAACAGGCGACTGTTATTTTAATAAATTTTGCATTCTCTAATTGTGTAGACTTCTTGTAAATTAAGATGTTTGAGAGCTGCGTGTATCTCTTGAGAGCGTAAAAAAAAAAAAGAATTACACTCAAGAGTTAAAGATCTATAAGGGTCCATTTGGTTACCAACTCTCCATCATCTAGCTGCTGGGGACCAGCTGGAACCCCATCAAGGACCACTGGTGGTCCCCGGACCACTGGTTGAAAACCCACTGGTGTAACAGAAATATTATCAGATTCCTTTTTGGGGGGGCTTTTTATCCCCCCCCCCCCCCCTGGCAGCCAAGCCAGAATAGAATGCCCCAAAAAAATCAGTACCCCCCCACACCCAAGTCTATGGACTTGTAATGTTTGCTTTACGCATGCAGTGACGTCCTGTGGCAGCCACAGTGGGCGCCCCTCACTTCACACATGTGTGACCTTTTTTTTTTGTTTGAGTGGCACTAGCCCATCCTATACCCAGCTTTGTTGTGTGAACACAAACATTGGCTTGTGATTGGCTGATCACCCCGTAGCGATGATTTGACATATTGAAGATTAAAAGTATGAGGGCAGAAAAGTGATTGGCCGGATTTACTTTTATGATGATAATGATTGGCTGAGCACGGAATGTGATGTATGATACTACATCCATAGATATAGAACCAACCTCCCTGACTCTACGTGGGTTGACCTTCCCTTCCGTCTTTAACTTTACCAGACACTCGACTCAAGGTCAAAGGTGTTCCTGTTTCGTGGCCTTGTGCACATAATACAGTGGCATGAGCTGCATGGGATTACATTTACTACATGCATGCACACAGACACACGCACACGCACACAGACACACGCACACGCGCACGCATGCGCCCGCCCGCACACACATACAGTAGGTCTACATATCCTGTCCTTTGACGTTTTGACACAGCATGATAAAGACATATAGTCTTTGTTCAGCAGGCTCCATACATTCCCTAGGACACTTACTGTACATGTGTGTAGGGTGTGTGTGTAAAGTGTGTACATACAGTACTACATACACCGAGGTACAGTATAAAGCCCTCTCTCTCTCTCTGTGAACTAACTATTTACAGGCCCGTCTGTATTTATCTCTGCTGTGATAATGAGCTTGGCCTTTGATGTGCGTGCGTGTGTGTGTGTGTGTGTGTGTGTGTGTGTGTGTGTGTGTGTGTGTGTGTGTGTGTGTGTGTGTGTGTGTGTGTGTGTGTGTGTGTGTGTGTGTGTGTGTGTGTGTGTGTGTGTGTGTGTGTGTGTGTGTGTGTGTGTGTGTGTGTGTGTGTGTGTGCGCGCGTGTGCGAATATATGTCATCTCTGTCGGGCGGAAACCTCATGTCAAAAACGGTTACTTTCTCAGGATTCAAATTGAAAAACAGAAGTACCTCCAACTATTTGACCTTCAAATTCAATCTGAAGAGGTGGTTAATTAAAAACAAATCAAATCTGTAATCATGAGTAATTATTACAGCTCCACTTATCATGGATGTCATTTCTCACATCCCTCTACGGTCGTTCTGTCCCCTGTACCGTTTATTTGTTCCTGTTTTTGTATGGATCGTTTTATTGTATTGTATGTGTTTTTGTATATGGATAGTTTTATTGTATTGTATGTGTTTTTGTATATGGATAGTTTTATTGTCATTTTTTGTATGGATAGTTTTATCATCCGACCTGGCTTTGATTCCTGGTTGGGATGTTTTTTTGCAAGTCGCCTATAGCCCGCAAATACATACATAGGCCTATAGTGTACATACTGTATGCGCGCACACACACACACACACACACACACACACACACACACACACACACACACACACACACACACACACACACACACACACACACACACACACTCCCCACTGGAAGGAAGTGTAGTGTGAGCTGTCATCCGAGACATGGCCTGACACCAAAGGAAGAGTCCAAATGAAACACACACACACATGCTGTCACTATCACCTAATTAAAACAATATATAGACCGTGTGCGTGTGTGTGTGTGCGTGCGTGCGTGTGGCATTCTGTCAGGCACAAATGTGTGGATCTTAAATCTTCTGAAGGCTTGAGGATTTTAAGAGCCTATACTTGAAGTAGTCTTGTATCAGGGAGCGTGCTGCGTGTGCGCTCGCGCGTGCTCTGTGTGTGTGTGTGTGTGTGTGTGTGTGTGTGTGTGTGTGTGTGTGTGTGTGTGTGTGTGTGTGTGTGTGTGTGTGTGTGTGTGTGTGTGTGTGTGTGTGTGTGTGTGTGTGTGTGTGTGTGTGGACTTTGCAGATATTCTCTGCATTCTGCGACTCAGCTTAGAGGCGAGTGACACTTTTGGAGAGAGTTTGTGAAAAGGGAGCAGAGGCTAGAATGACGGGTATGCACACACACACACACACACACACACACACACACACACACACACACACACACACACACACATACACACACAGAGAGAGACATGCAAACAACGCACACATTATTATCTGAGTAGGAAAGACAAATAGAGAGGATGGGAGCTGAGCCTCTTAAACTACTCCCTAGAGAGAGAGAGAGGGAGAGAGAGAGAGAGAAACAGACTCTCTAGTGACAATTATTAAAAAAGGCGAGTGCAGATTTAACCGTCTCCCGTTACGCCGTAGAGATACAGATTTAAACGTTACGCCGTAGAGATACAGATTTAAACGTTACGCCGTAGAGATACAGATTTAAACGTTACGCCGTAGAGATACACGCAGATCATATGATGGCTGAACCAATGGAGAGATTCACGCTGGTGCCAATGTTTCCAGAATGGCCAAAGTAAATAATATAGTGTTTAATGGAATTATAATGCTCTGGGCTCACAGAATTATAATGCTCTGGGCTCACAGAATTATAATGCTCTGGGCTCACAGAATTATAATGCTCTGGGCTCACAGAATTATAATGCTCTGGGCTCACAGAATTATAATGCTCTGGGCTCACAGAATTATAATGCTCTGGGCTCACAGCCTCACACATAACTCTCGTTTACTGTAGTCGAAGAAGTACACGCCCGCACACACACACACTACTCACACACACACGCACGCACGCACATGCACATGCACTCACGCGCACAAATCCTTGGAAGGGATGTAGAGAAAGAAGGATCGAGTGTGATGAAAAGGATTCCAGTCCTGTGGTTCGGAGGATAGATCATGGTTGAGAGGGAGAGCGTTCCAGACCAGACCAGCATACTGTAACTGTACTATAAGCGCCCTCGACAAGTTAGATGGTCTCGACGGGTGTGTTTATTTTCTCCAACACCGTGAAAACTATAAAAATATAGAATAAATACGGTTACAATTTCATAATCAAATGTATAGTTTCACTAATAAAAGCTGTGCATTGAATTCATCACTTCAGTTATACAATCAACAATAAAATGGTTAATTCATGGTCAATTATAAAGCAGTGATACAATAACTATTCATTTCAATAAGACAAATAAATACCAAAGGAAAATGCACAATATCCAAATGTACCAAACAAAACAATGCAAATAAATCATGAATGAAACTCCAAACAAGTACCTCAGTCCGCTCATCGAGGATGCTAACGGTGTGTCTAAACCACTCGAGCCTCAGGCCACATCAAACAAACAATCACAGGTACTGGAGGCTACACCAACTGGCCTCAGGCCACATCAAACAGACAAACAATCACAGGTACTGGAGGCTACACCAACTGGCCTCAGGCCACATCAAACAAACAATCACAGGTACTGGAGGCTACACCAACTGGCCTCAGGCCGCATCAAACAAACAATCGCAGCTACTGGAGGCTACACCAACTGGCCTCATGCCACATCAAACAGACAAACAATCACAGGTACTGGAGGCTACACCAACTGGCCTCAGGCCACATCAAACAAACAATCACAGCTACTGGAGGCTACACCAACTGGCCTCAGGCCGCATCAAACAAACAATCACAGCTACTGGAGGCTACACCAACTGGCCTCAGGCCACATCAAACAAACAATCACAGGTACTGGAGGCTACACCAACTGGCCTCAGGCCACATCAAACAGACAATCACAGGTACTGGAGGCTACACCAACTGGCCTCAGGCCGCATCAAACAAACAATCACAGGTACTGGAGGCTACACCAACTGGCCTCAGGCCACATCAAACAAACAATCACAGGTACTGGAGGCTACACCAACTGGCCTCAGGCCACATCAAACAGACAATCACAGGTACTGGAGGCTACACCAACTGGCCTCAGGCCGCATCAAACAAACAATCACAGGTACTGGAGGCTACACCAACTGGCCTCAGGCCACATCAAACAAACAATCACAGGTACTGGAGGCTACACCAACTGGCCTCAGGCCACATCAAACAAACAATCACAGGTACTGGAGGCTACACCAACTGGCCTCAGGCCACATCAAACAAACAATCACAGGTACTGGAGGCTACACCAACTGGCCTCAGGCCACATCAAACAAACAATCACAGGTACTGGAGGCTACACCAACTGGCCTCAGGCCACATCAAACAAACAAACAATCACAGGTACTGGAGGCTACACCAACTGGCCTCAGGCCACATCAAACAAACAAACAATCACAGGTACTGGAGGCTACACCAACTGGCCTCAGGCCACATCAAACAGACAAACAATCACAGGTACTGGAGGCTACACCAACTGGCCTCAGGCCACATCAAACAGACAAACAATCACAGGTACTGGAGGCTACACCAACTGGCCTCAGGCCACACCAAACAAACAATCACAGGTACTGGAGGCTACACCAACTGGCCTCAGGCCACATCAAACAAACAATCACAGGTACTGGAGGCTACACCAACTGGCCTCAGGCCACATCAAACAAACAATCACAGGTACTGGAGGCTACACCAACTGGCCACAGGCCACATCAAACAGACAATCACAGGTACTGGAGGCTACACCAACTGGCCTCAGGCCACATCAAACAAACAATCACAGGTACTGGAGGCTACACCAACTGGCCTCAGGCCGCATCAAACAAACAATCACAGGTACTGGAGGCTACACCAACTGGCCTCAGCATAGTGTGACAGGCACTGTAGACCAGGGGTTCTCAACCCGTGGGTCGCGACCCCTCGGGGGGTCGCCAAATTATTTTAGGGGGTCCCCAAATTATTTTCAAAAAAAAAAAAAAAAAAAAAAATTTAATTTTTATTTTCACGATTTTTCAAAAATAGCAGATCTACAAGCTCATAGCGGCCACTCGGTGGCGCGCTATGAGCTTGTAGATCTGCTATTTTTCAATAGCTAAATTATAACAATGCTTAAAACACCAAAAGGGGTTCCCGCCCAAAATGGTTTAAGGTTATTGTAGCAGTCAATTTATATTGGGGGTCGGGAGGGGGCGGGGCGGGGGTCCCGAGACATTGCCAAAGCATTTCCGGGGGTCCCCGGCCAAAAACGTTGAGAACCCCTGCTGTAGACAAAACACAACTTCAGTCAATTGTTCAGTAAAACCGCGACGTACAAGCAACATTGCTAGTTAGTACAAATGTGCATGTTGCATTTAAGCAATCAAACATTTCGTACCTTGCCGTGTAGAAAACATAAGCCGAGTGCCACAAAACACTGGTGTACAGAGCTCAGCAGAGTGTAGTTGTGTGAGTGGTGTGTGAGTGAGAAGCTAGCAGACCTCAGCTAGACCAGCGCTATACTTCACCAAGGACCAGCCCAGTGGCCCCCAGGCACCGGTCCAAACCCACCCCGAACCAGAGCTACTTCACCAAGGACCAGTGGCCCCCAGTCTCCAGTCCAAACCCATCCCGACCCAGAGCTACTTCACCAAGGACCAGTGGCCCCCACCGGTCCAAACCCACCCCGAACCAGAGCTACTTCACCAAGGACCAGTGGCCCCCACCGGTCCAAACCCACCCCGACCCAGAGCTACTTCACCAAGGACCCAGTGGCCCCCACCGGTCCAAACCCACCCCGAACCAGAGCTACTTCACCAAGGACCAGTGCCCCCCACCGGTCCAAACCCACACCGACCCAGAGCTACTTCACCAAGGACCAGTGGCCCCCAGACACCGGTCCAAACCCATCCCGACCCATTGCTCCTTTCCCAAGGACCCAGTGGCCCCCAGACACCGGCCCAAACCCATCCCGACCCAGAGCTCCGTTCTCAAGGACCGGTGGCCCCCAGACACCGGCCCAAACCCATCCCGACCCAGCGCTATACTTCACCAAGGACCAGCCCAGTGGCCCCCAGGCACCGGTCCAAACCCACCCCGAACCAGAGCTACTTCACCAAGGACCCAGTGGCCCCCACCGGTCCAAACCCACCCCGAACCAGCGATCCTTTCCCAAGGCACCACCGGACCGGCCCGTCTCCACCCCGTCTCCAGCGCAATTACTCAAAGGAATGAACCAAATAAATTAGTGCCGTTCCCAAATATCAAGTGGTGGAATGCATAACTACGTATAAGTACATTTACTTAAGTGCTGTACTTAAGTATACCATCTTTAGGTATTTGTACTTTACTTGAGTATTTCCAATTTCCAGTACTTTTACTTCTACTCCACTACATCTCAGATCCAAATCTTGCACTTTTACTCATTTATTTGAAAACTTTAGTTACTAGTTACTTTGTACATTTTGATTAGTATTACAAAACATATACCACTTAAACCCTACACTCATTTCGGCTATTTTCAAATGATTGAATGATTTAAAAACTTCTGCATAATGAGTATAGCCTATACTTCTACTTTTGGTACTAATTCCGGACTTTTACATGTAAGTATATAGTACTATAGTTCTACATGTAAGTATATAGTACTATAGTTCTACATTGTAAGTATATAGTACTATAGTTCTACATTGTAAGTATATAGTACTATAGTTCTACATTGTAAGTATATAGTACTATAGTTCTACATTGTAAGTATATAGTACTATAGTTCTACATTGTAAGTATATAGTACTATAGTTCTACATTGTAAGTATATAGTACTATAGTTCTACATTGTAAGTATATAGTACTATAGTTCTACATTGTAAGTATATAGTACTATAGTTCTACATTGTAAGTATATAGTACTATAGTTCTACATTGTAAGTATATAGTACTATAGTTCTACATTGTAAGTATATAGTACTATAGTTCTACATTGTAAGTATATAGTACTATAGTTCTACATTGTAAGTATATAGTACTATAGTTCTACATTGTAAGTATATAGTACTATAGTTCTACATGTAAGTATATAGTACTATAGTTCTACATTGTAAGTATATAGTACTATAGTTCTACATTGTAAGTATATAGTACTATAGTTCTACATTGTAAGTATATAGTACTATAGTTCTACATGTAAGTATATAGTACTATAGTTCTACATTGTAAGTATATAGTACTATAGTTCTACATTGTAAGTATATAGTACTATAGTTCTACATTGTAAGTATATAGTACTATAGTTCTACATTGTAAGTATATAGTACTATAGTTCTACATGTAAGTATATAGTACTATAGTTCTACATTGTAAGTATATAGTACTATAGTTCTACATTGTAAGTATATAGTACTATAGTTCTACATTGTAAGTATATAGTACTATAGTTCTACATTGTAAGTATATAGTACTATAGTTCTACATGTAAGTATATAGTACTATAGTTCTACATTGTAAGTATATAGTACTATAGTTCTACATTGTAAGTATATAGTACTATAGTTCTACATTGTAAGTATATAGTACTATAGTTCTACATTGTAAGTATATAGTACTATAGTTCTACATGTAAGTATATAGTACTATAGTTCTACATTGTAAGTATATAGTACTATAGTTCTACATTGTAAGTATATAGTACTATAGTTCTACATTGTAAGTATATAGTACTATAGTTCTACATGTAAGTATATAGTACTATAGTTCTACATGTAAGTATATAGTACTATAGTTCTACATTGTAAGTATATAGTACTATAGTTCTACATTGTAAGTATATAGTACTATAGTTCTACATTGTAAGTATATAGTACTATAGTTCTACATTGTAAGTATATAGTACTATAGTTCTACATGTAAGTATATAGTACTATAGTTCTACATGTAAGTATATAGTACTATAGTTCTACATTGTAAGTATATAGTACTATAGTTCTACATTGTAAGTATATAGTACTATAGTTCTACATGTAAGTATATAGTACTATAGTTCTACATGTAAGTATATAGTACTATAGTTCTACATTGTAAGTATATAGTACTATAGTTCTACATTGTAAGTATATAGTACTATAGTTCTACATTGTAAGTATATAGTACTATAGTTCTACATTGTAAGTATATAGTACTATAGTTCTACATGTAAGTATATAGTACTATAGTTCTACATTGTAAGTATATAGTACTATAGTTCTACATTGTAAGTATATAGTACTATAGTTCTACATGTAAGTATATAGTACTATAGTTCTACATTGTAAGTATATAGTACTATAGTTCTACATTGTAAGTATATAGTACTATAGTTCTACATTGTAAGTATATAGTACTATAGTTCTACATGTAAGTATATAGTACTATAGTTCTACATTGTAAGTATATAGTACTATAGTTCTACATTGTAAGTATATAGTACTATAGTTCTACATTGTAAGTATATAGTACTATAGTTCTACATGTAAGTATATAGTACTATAGTTCTACATTGTAAGTATATAGTACTATAGTTCTACATTGTAAGTATATAGTACTATAGTTCTACATTGTAAGTATATAGTACTATAGTTCTACATGTAAGTATATAGTACTATAGTTCTACATTGTAAGTATATAGTACTATAGTTCTACATTGTAAGTATATAGTACTATAGTTCTACATGTAAGTATATAGTACTATAGTTCTACATGTAAGTATATAGTACTATAGTTCTACATTGTAAGTATATAGTACTATAGTTCTACATTGTAAGTATATAGTACTATAGTTCTACATTGTAAGTATATAGTACTATAGTTCTACATTGTAAGTATATAGTACTATAGTTCTACATTGTAAGTATATAGTACTATAGTTCTACATTGTAAGTATATAGTACTATAGTTCTACATTGTAAGTATATAGTACTATAGTTCTACATTGTAAGTATATAGTACTATAGTTCTACATTGTAAGTATATAGTACTATAGTTCTACATTGTAAGTATATAGTACTATAGTTCTACATTGTAAGTATATAGTACTATAGTTCTACATTGTAAGTATATAGTACTATAGTTCTACATTGTAAGTATATAGTACTATAGTTCTACATTGTAAGTATATAGTACTATAGTTCTACATTGTAAGTATATAGTACTATAGTTCTACATTGTAAGTATATAGTACTATAGTTCTACATTGTAAGTATATAGTACTATAGTTCTACATTGTAAGTATATAGTACTATAGTTCTACATTGTAAGTATATAGTACTATAGTTCTACATTGTAAGTATATAGTACTATAGTTCTACATTGTAAGTATATAGTACTATAGTTCTACATGTAAGTATATAGTACTATAGTTCTACATTGTAAGTATATAGTACTATAGTTCTACAGTATATAGTACTATAGTTCTACATTGTAAGTATATAGTACTATAGTTCTACATTGTAAGTATATAGTACTATAGTTCTACAGTATATAGTACTATAGTTCTACATTGTAAGTATATAGTACTATAGTTCTACATTGTAAGTATATAGTACTATAGTTCTACATTGTAAGTATATAGTACTATAGTTCTACATTGTAAGTATATAGTACTATAGTTCTACATTGTAAGTATATAGTACTATAGTTCTACATTGTAAGTATATAGTACTATAGTTCTACATGTAAGTATATAGTACTATAGTTCTACATTGTAAGTATATAGTACTATAGTTCTACAGTATATAGTACTATAGTTCTACATTGTAAGTATATAGTACTATAGTTCTACATTGTAAGTATATAGTACTATAGTTCTACAGTATATAGTACTATAGTTCTACATTGTAAGTATATAGTACTATAGTTCTACATGTAAGTATATAGTACTATAGTTCTACATTGTAAGTATATAGTACTATAGTTCTACAGTATATAGTACTATAGTTCTACATTGTAAGTATATAGTACTATAGTTCTACATTGTAAGTATATAGTACTATAGTTCTACAGTATATAGTACTATAGTTCTACATTGTAAGTATATAGTACTATAGTTCTACATTGTAAGTATATAGTACTATAGTTCTACATTGTAAGTATATAGTACTATAGTTCTACATTGTAAGTATATAGTACTATAGTTCTACATTGTAAGTATATAGTACTATAGTTCTACATTGTAAGTATATAGTACTATAGTTCTACATTGTAAGTATATAGTACTATAGTTCTACATGTAAGTATATAGTACTATAGTTCTACATTGTAAGTATATAGTACTATAGTTCTACAGTATATAGTACTATAGTTCTACATTGTAAGTATATAGTACTATAGTTCTACATTGTAAGTATATAGTACTATAGTTCTACAGTATATAGTACTATAGTTCTACATTGTAAGTATATAGTACTATAGTTCTACATGTAAGTATATAGTACTATAGTTCTACATTGTAAGTATATAGTACTATAGTTCTACAGTATATAGTACTATAGTTCTACATTGTAAGTATATAGTACTATAGTTCTACATTGTAAGTATATAGTACTATAGTTCTACATTGTAAGTATATAGTACTATAGTTCTACATTGTAAGTATATAGTACTATAGTTCTACATTGTAAGTATATAGTACTATAGTTCTACATTGTAAGTATATAGTACTATAGTTCTACATTGTAAGTATATAGTACTATAGTTCTACATTGTAAGTATATAGTACTATAGTTCTACATTGTAAGTATATAGTACTATAGTTCTACATTGTAAGTATATAGTACTATAGTTCTACATGTAAGTATATAGTACTATAGTTCTACATTGTAAGTATATAGTACTATAGTTCTACAGTATATAGTACTATAGTTCTACATTGTAAGTATATAGTACTATAGTTCTACATTGTAAGTATATAGTACTATAGTTCTACAGTATATAGTACTATAGTTCTACATTGTAAGTATATAGTACTATAGTTCTACATGTAAGTATATAGTACTATAGTTCTACATTGTAAGTATATAGTACTATAGTTCTACAGTATATAGTACTATAGTTCTACATTGTAAGTATATAGTACTATAGTTCTACATTGTAAGTATATAGTACTATAGTTCTACAGTATATAGTACTATAGTTCTACATTGTAAGTATATAGTACTATAGTTCTACATTGTAAGTATATAGTACTATAGTTCTACATTGTAAGTATATAGTACTATAGTTCTACATTGTAAGTATATAGTACTATAGTTCTACATTGTAAGTATATAGTACTATAGTTCTACATTGTAAGTATATAGTACTATAGTTCTACATTGTAAGTATATAGTACTATAGTTCTACATGTAAGTATATAGTACTATAGTTCTACATTGTAAGTATATAGTACTATAGTTCTACAGTATATAGTACTATAGTTCTACATTGTAAGTATATAGTACTATAGTTCTACATTGTAAGTATATAGTACTATAGTTCTACAGTATATAGTACTATAGTTCTACATTGTAAGTATATAGTACTATAGTTCTACATGTAAGTATATAGTACTATA
>NC_136812.1:3937089-3997089 GCF_951216825.1 Electrona antarctica | reverse complement strand
AAAATGCACACGCACGCACGCACGCGCACACACACACACACACACACACACACACACACACACACACACACACACACACACACACACACACACACACACACACACACACACACACATTTGGAAAATAACTTGTATGGAACCATCTGTGTGTGTTGCCAGACCGAGGTTTTCCTCCAGTGAAAATATTTACTTAGAAAAAAAGAGAAGGGAACTCTAAAAGTATTTATTTCAGCGCGATGCGTTGCCATGTCCTAAATGTGGTTTGTGTGCTCGTTGGCCACTGGGAGCCTGTTGGCAGGGCCGCCGCGCCGGTGGCTGGAGTCCACCGCTCTCTTCAGGCTTAACCCGTTTAGGCCTAGGATGTCGAAATTTAAAAAACATGTCTTCTAAATCCTGACATACCTCATGTTTCTATGTCAGTGGTGCTCAATATTTCATGTCAAGGACCCCCAAAAATGATATGTATTTCGCCGCCGACCCCCATCTGAAAATATGTTGTTCCAGGAACCCGAAAGCAAAGATTTGAGTTAAAAAACGTTTGCTGTGAAAGAATATATATTCAAAGATTTGCGCCACATTTTCACGATTTTTCAAAAATGGCAGACCTACAAGCTCGTAGCGCGGCACTCGGTGCCGCGCTATGAGCTTGTAGATCTGCTATTTTTCAATAGCTAAAGCGTAACATAATGCTTGAAACACCAAAAGGGGTTCCCGCCCAAAATGGCTTAACATCTAAGTCCTTGATTCTACACTGCTGCCCGTCTAGAGTTCCTTGTAGTATCTGGTCAAAACAATATGACTGAATGTGGCTTGAGAATATATCCTTTATCTCAGTATACTGTATATATACTGTATATAGTGTACAATACAGTATAGGGCTTGAGAATATTAGACCCTCAAAAAGAAAAAAGCAGATCACATACTGTAAAGTAGGACATTCACTTCTAGTCATTTTTACTAGTTGACTAGTTGCCTAGTTTACTAGTCGACTAGTTGTTTAACTACCTATTATGTAAAAAATAAAAAAAATTACAAAAATATACTTTTTTTTATTTTATTTTTTTTGAAAATAAATATTTGTACATTGAAAAACTGTGTACATGGTGACTATAATCTACCTGATCTTGAGGCCTACAAAATCGGTAAAAAAAAAATATATATATATATATATATATATTTTTTTTTTTTTCTTATCAACTAGTCAACTAGTACCAACAAGGTCGACTAGGGGATTTACCCCACATATTTTTCCGCATATTTCCCAACTTCAGGCAATTTCATCGCATGAAATCACACAAAAAAACCCAGCATATTTCATGCACATAATCAAGGATTTCCCCCCCACA
The DNA here is from genome assembly GCF_951216825.1 of Electrona antarctica. NCBI lineage: Eukaryota > Metazoa > Chordata > Actinopteri > Myctophiformes > Myctophidae > Electrona > Electrona antarctica. The sequence goes on along the minus strand of NC_136812.1, from coordinate 3,995,743 downwards.
TTTTTTTCTGGAGCGTCTAGAATGTAGCCGTTACCTCAGTCCATATAATGTTGATTAGGAGATGCACAACTCCACTGTTTCACAAACTTGGTTTGCAAGTTGTTTATTTCCAGTTACACTAGTGTACCTTTTGTTTTGTAGTATTGTTCTGTGCCTTCCTTATGGTAAATGTATATAGCGCCTTTATCCAAGGTGCTTTACATAGATGGGGAATTACATTCACCCATTCACACACACATTCACACACCTTTACATAGATTGTGCATTACATTCACCCATTCACACACACATTCACACACCTTTACATAGATTGTGCATTACATTCACCCATTCACACACACATTCACACACCTTTACATAGATTGTGCATTACATTCACCCATTCACACACACATTCACACACCTTTACATAGATTGTGCATTACATTCACCCATTCACACACACATTCACACACCTTTACATAGATTGTGTATTACATTCACCCATTCACACACACATTCACACACCTTTACATAGATTGTGTATTACATTCACCCATTCACACACACATTCACACACCTTTACATAGATTGTGTATTACATTCACCCATTCACACACACATTCACACACCGATGGCAGCGGAAACCATGCAAGGCACCAATCAGCACATCAGGAGCAATTAGGGGTTCTTGCTCAAGGACACTTCCACAGTAACTCTGGGGGAGCCCACAGGGTTCGAACTGGGAACCTTGCGGTTACCATCCGGCAACTTGTGATTGGTCAGTGTTAATTCCACCTGTGTCCTCTTAGTTCAATCAACACTGGGAGAAAGGCTGTGTTGATCATAGACATAATCGTAGACGCCCTTTCCGGCTCTGCTCCTCTGCTGCTCAAGGGAGGGATAAACTTTCCCCAGATTCCTTGCGAAGCACCAAGGAAGCATGACCGTGCGTCACAGAGGGCACGTTCTGGTCTGATAAGTCCTGGAAAAGATGCGCTGTGATTGGCCAGTAATCACTTGAGTGGCAGCGTGACGTAGCGTGCCTTCCACACTTCCGGTGTACTTCCTCCCCCAGAGTGTAAATTGTTCTGCCCCTCCTTAATTCGACACACATGGCTCCAACGAACTTCAGCGGCCAATGAGGCATCTATTTCTTTAAATATCTATGGTGTTGATTATCAGTTGTGTTACCCTGTTCTCCCTGTATCTTTATCTTTATATACACACTGTTCATCAGATCCTTTGTCCGCGTTTACATCTTGCGTTCCTAGTACCTACTGTATAGTTTCCTCGTGTAATTCCTTGTTACTACTTCAAGGTGTTTTTTGCTTCTTGTTTTTACATTAAAAACCTCTTGCGTTGTACTTCTCTGCTTCCGCTTTAACTGTCCTGCTGCTTGGCTCCGCCTCCTACACCTCTCAAACCGTGACGGTATATTCGTCTGCAGAAGATTTTAACATCAACTTTTATGGACCTAAAAAAACATAAGATTTATTCGATTCAAACCCTTTGGATTATAGCCTTATACATTTAGGTTTATAGCCATCGTTTTCTGTGAGGTTATTATAGGTTTTGGCTCATAACGTTTTACTGAAGAAAGGCAAGTTTGTCCGTCCAAAACGTTGGGACACAGAGATGAGCTCTGTGTCCAGATAAAACTGTTGGCATTGGCAGCTACGTGTGCGGCTATACCATATGTTTTTCCAATATTTGTCAGCTTTAGGCATAGTTTTTTGTGAGGTTAAGTTTGGGGTTTGGTTTTAGCGTTAGATTGTGCCTCTGTGGCTTCGTGCGCGTGCATGTGTTGAAGCGTGTCTCTCTCCGCAGGTGTGGGGGATCAGAGCCAGTGTGGATCAGGCTAGGGAGCTTTGGCTGAAAGCTGAGTGAAAGTTAATGGGGTCTTCAGGGGTCTTCAGGGGCCACTGAGGCCGGGGGGGGAAAGAAAAGGGGTTGCGACCTTTAATAGCCCCGGCCTTCCACAGACCGTGGCACTGACAGAGAGGTCAGGGGAGGTCGGGGCGTGGCCCAACGCAGAGGTCACACAAAAGAGTCTCCTTTCGCTCTGTGAGGTGGTCGGACGTTTCATCAGCAAGTGAAGCTATAAGTCCAGATCGATATCCCTCCCTGTGGCACCAGGGACGGATTAACCCCCACAAGAGCCCCCTGGGCTGGGCCGGTACATTTTCCGGGGCCCCCGCATAGTGCGGAATTTGAGTTTTGTGTGTGTTTTTATCACATTTTTGACCTAAATTGAATACAATCAATGGCCAATGAAGTTCCAGGGGAGAGTGCAGAGAGTGTTAGAGGGGCAGGGGCTGAAATCCCGTTAAGAGGTCACGTTTGGACAAAAATAGCTGATCTACAAGCTCACAACGCGCCACGCTGCGACGCGTTGAGAGCTTGTAGATCAGCTATTTTCGGGGCGCAACCCAGCACTCTGTATCTACTGGAGATGCGCTGTGTACGACATAGATTTCGAAACAAATTAGTTAAACGCTGTGTTCAAGTTCAGGAGACTTCGGAAAAAAGCAATTATCCTGAATGCATGGCATGGAAAGGAGAGGAGAGGAGAGGAGGGGAGGGGAGGGGAGGGGAGGGGAGAGGAGAGGAGAGGAGAGGAGAGGAGAGGAGAGGAGAGGAGAGGAGAGGAGAGGAGAGGAGAGGAGAGGAGAGGAGAGGAGAGGAGAGGAGTGGCGTGTGCATTTCTTTCACCATGTAGTAAATGCTGCCTTCATGGTCTGGAGAGGGCAGTTGTTTTACAGACGGGTAAAAGGGCAGGGGCTGAAGCCCCCTTTGAGGTCTATATGTGTGCACGTGCCTGCACTGGCCCAATGGCTATACTTTGGCCCTACCTGTGTGTGTGGCACTCCTCCTGGCTCCCGCCACGGGCCTCCCTGAAGTCCTGCTGAAACACGACACGCTATGACTGCATGAGCTCACCATACAATGGTGGAGCAATTAGGCCAGCGATGCTCCAAGCTTTTCCTTTCAGGGATTATTAGGCCACACAGAGCCTCATGGTTCCATCTGCACACTCCTAGAGTGATGGACACACTCCTAGAGTGATGGACACACTCCTAGAGTGATGGTCACACTCCTAGTGATGGTCACACTCCTAGAGTGATGGTCACACTCCTAGAGTGACGGACACACTCCTAGAGTGATGGACACACTCCTAGAGTGACGGACAAACTCCTAGAGTGACGGACACACTCCTAGAGTGATGGACACACTCCTAGAGTGATGGACACACTCCTAGAGTGACGGACACACTCCTAGAGTGACGGACAAACTCCTAGAGTGACGGACACACTCCTAGAGTGACGGACACACTCCTAGAGTGATGGACACACTCCTAGAGTGACGGACACACTCCTAGAGTGATGGACACACTCCTAGAGTGATGGACACACTCCTAGAGTGATGGACACACTCCTAGAGTGACGGACACACTCCTAGAGTGATGGACACACTCCTAGAGTGACGGACACACTCCTAGAGTGACGGACACACTCCTAGAGTGATGGACACACTCCTAGAGTGACGGACACACTCCTAGAGTGACGGACACACTCCTAGAGTGATGGACACACTCCTAGAGTGACGGACACACTCCTAGAGTGACGGACAAACTCCTAGAGTGACGGACACACTCCTAGAGTGATGGACACACTCCTAGAGTGACGGACACACTCCTAGAGTGACGGACACACTCCTAGAGTGACGGACAAACTCCTAGAGTGACGGACACACTCCTAGAGTGATGGACACACTCCTAGAGTGACGGACACACTCCTAGAGTGACGGACACACTCCTAGAGTGACGGACACACTCCTAGAGTGACGGACACACTCCTAGAGTGATGGACACATGGAGCCCCCAGGGAGGCTCTCCACACTCCTAGAGTGATGGACACATGGAGCCCCCAGGGAGGCTCTCCACATAGGTGAGGGCATATATGAAAAAAAGGCACCTTACCCTAAAAAAATTGCAACAGAAGGTTTCTCAACTGTTTTGTGTAGTATTAGGTGTCCTTAATAACATACTAAAAGTTTACCAAAGTTTGACCATGCGAAAGGTGTTATTTTCAAGATGGCCAAAAAATCAATAAAATAGCCTAACTCCTTCATTATTTATCGTGGACAAGTATTTTTTGTGTCTAACCCTATGTTTTTGAGGCCTGTGAATCCATTGGACTTGTCAAAATGGCAGAGATAGAATCAGATCATTGTGAAATCCAATTTGACTCTATTAAAACTCTCTGAAATGGACACCCATTTCAAGTTAAAAGGATATACCCAGGGGGCAATGGGGGTTGACCTGCATTTGTCATAACATACAAAGTTGTCCACCAGAAATAATATCTATGACCCCCTAGGATCACAACCTATATGGACAACTCTGTCAATTTTGTTGCGAAAGTCCAATATGGCCGCCCCCAATATTAGCCCCTATTAGTTATAATGGGGGGTGAATAGGGCAACATTTTAAACTGAGAGATATTTCCACGAAACTTCTCAGGTTGATCAATGATATGAATACGAACATTTTTTGTATTGCAAGTTTCCATGAAATCCAATATGGCCGCCACAATATGGCCGCCACAATATTAGCACCAAGAAAATAGGTTTTGGCTCTAACTTCTGAACCAGATGAGCTAGAAATGCAAACTCGGTGTCTATTTCATGGTTTCTGACCATGAGAAACTCAATGGAATACCTATTTTTATTATTGGGTGTGTCTGGACCCTTATTGTGCATATTTACAAGATGGTGGCTACCCGAAATAGTGCTTTACCATGATTTCTACCATGATTGTTGACTGTTTTGGCAAACACAAGCAATATTAATCCATTGGCTAAGATTCATGGCACAGAAGGAACATATTTTCTTGAGCTTGCATATTGTCAAAATGGCTGCAAACATGAAAAAGAAAAGAGACATCCTATTACCCAGGGGGGCAAACCACCCCTTTCTGGATACCTGCATTTGCCATAACATCAAAGGTTGTCCACCAGAAATATCTATGACCCAATAGAATCACAACCTATATGGACACACCGGTCAATTTCTTTGCTGGAAATCCAATATGGCCACCACAATATTAACCCCCTTTAGCCTATAATGCGGGTGAATAGGGCAACATTTTTAACTGAGGGATATTTCCACGAAACTTCACAGGTTGATCAATGATATGAATACCATAATGGTTTGTATTGGAAGTTTCCATGATATCCAATATGCCACCACAATACTAGCACCCAGAGAATAGGTTTGGCTCTAAATTCTGAACCAGATGAGCTATAAATACAAACTCGTGGTTTCTAACCACGAGAAATATATACTGTAAATATTTTAGCCATAATTTCCCTCTATTAAGTATTATTGTTCTGGGGTGTTTCTTTGCAGAAAGACATCCCTCTGGCTGTATTTTGGTTTTGTTCTACTGTTTCTGTTGGCATTTCCTCTGTTTATGTTGACAATCATCCCTGGCAGGGACGTGCATCGCCAAGCCGGACATCCCTTCACTGAGTATGGATGGTCTCTCAGTGATGGTCCCCTGTCCATCTAGAGCCAGCCTGGCCTATGCCAGAAAATCTGTTCATGTGCCAGGGACTGGAGACAAGATGCAGCAGGAGCTTCACTCCATTCCTATATGATGCATCACCATTATCTTGGACTCTGGCTGGCATCCTGTCATGAAAGGACGCGATGAGAGAGATCAATGTCCCTGGACAGCCAAACTTGCCAGGGATCTGCCACAGGCCCTCACGATTGACTGTGTGAAAGGCCTTGGTGAGGTCGACAAACACCATATAGAGACCCTTCTGCTCTCTGCACTTTTCTTGCAGCTGGCAAATGGAAAAGATCATGTTACAGGTACAGGTGATGTTCAGGACTCAGGAGGGCTATACCATGATGGTTATCGCAGTATGCCCTGTCCCCTTTCCTCTTGTAAACATGCACTATGGATGCGTCCTTGAAGTCTGGAGGGACTTCCCCCTATCCAGATTACCTGGTACAGGTGCCATGCCTCCATTCTTGTAGATGTCTGCAGGCAACCCATCACCTCCTGGTGCCTTTCCAGAAGTGGGTTGTTGGAGTGCTTTCACTGTCTCTGCACTGGTGGGGGGGGGGGGGTCAGCCAGATCAGCTTTGATTGGCAGCTGGGGTATCGTGGCAATATCCTCTTCGGAAATTGAGGACTCTCTGTTTAAGACCTCACTGAAGTGCTCTTCCCAGCGTGCTAGGATGTCACTCTTGTCAGTGAGCAGGACACTTGTCAGAGGAGCGGACTGGAGTTGAGCCAGTGGTTTTGGGCCCATAAAGAGCACACAGAATGATGCATGCATCTGAGACATTCCCAGTCAGGAATGGAGTGAAGCTCCTGCTGCATCTTGTCTCCAGTCCCTGGCACATGAACAGATATTCTGGCAGCCTTTGATACAGCTACATGATATTGTCTTGTTCATTGACATAGGCCAGGCTGGCTCTGTAGATGGACAGGGGACTGCATTCCCGTCACTGAGAGACCATCCATACTCAGTGAAGGAAGGGATGTCCGGCTTGGCGATGCACGTCCCTGCCAGGGATGATTGTCAACATAAACAGAGGAAATTCCAACAAACAGTAGAACAAAACCAAAATACAGCCAGAGGGATGTCTTTCTGCAAAGAAACACCCCAGAACAATAATATCTTTCGTGGTTAGAAACCATGAGTTTGTATTTATAGCTCATCTGGTTCAGAAGCCAAACCTATTTTCTGGGTGCTAGTATTGTGGTGGCCATATTTGATATCATGGAAACTTCCAATACAAACCATTATGGTATTCATATCATTGATCAACCTGTGAAGTTTCGTGGAAATATCCCTCAGTTAAAAATGTTGCCCTATTCACTAATATTGTGGTGGCCATATTGCATTTCCAGCAAAGAAATTGACCGGTGTGTCCATATAGGTTGTGATTCTATTGGGTCATAGATATTTCTGGTGGACAACCTTTGATGTTATGGTATCCAAAAAGGGGTGGTTTGCCCCCCTGGGTAATAGGATCTGACAGGAAATGTAATGTCTCTTTTCTTTTTCATGTTTGCAGCCATTTTGACAATATGCAAGCTCAAGAAAATATGTTCCTTCTGTGCCATGAATCTTAGCCAATGGATTAATATTGCTTGTGTTTGCCAAAACAGTCAACAATCATGGTAGAAATCATGGTAAAGCACTATTTTGGGTAGCCACCATCTTGTAAATATGCACAATAAGGGTCCAGACACACCCAATAATAAAAATAGGTATTCCATTGAGTCTCTCATGGTCAGAAACCATGAAATAGAACGGTGTAGTTGCAGACGATACGGATTGCCATGCATGCCTGCTTGTGGACCATGTCAAGTCGAAAATTGTGAGAATCCGCATAACCAGCCTTTATGGGAGGACGAGTGTGATGACTAAACGTCAATCTGGTGTGGATCAAAGAAAAAAATAAAATAAAAAATGCAAAAGTATTAAAAAAGTAAAAAAAAAATAGGGGTTAGCGGTACTGAGCCTTCACGTGGCGGCCCTGTTTTGACTAATTTCACAGTACCACACAGTAATAATGCATTTATTCCTTAAGTAAATTGTTGAAAGCTTCAACATAATTTGAATTACAAGTAAAATCACCAATGATGGGCATTATGGCACGTGGAAAAAGGATAAATGTAAATTTATATTGGAAAGCGTTAATTTTGAACATTTAAAACCACTTATAACCACCTTATAACCACTTTTTCAAATACACTAGTTATTATAATCATAACTCTAATTTATATAAGCTAATTGGATTCCTACATAACTAAAACATAGGGTTAGAGACACCAAAATTACTTGTCTAGGATGAATAATGGATGACTAATGGTCTTTTAAGAACTGGCGGCGGCCATCTTGAAAATGACACCTTTCGCATGGTCAAACTTTGGTAAACTTTTAGTATGTTATTAAGGACACCTAATACTACACAAAACAGTTGAGAAACCTTCTGTTGCAATTTTTTTAGGGTCAAACCATAATTTTACCTGTCTAACACTCCTAGAGTGATGGACACATGGAGCCCCCAGGGAGGCTCTCCACTCCTAGAGTGATGGACACACTCCTAGAGTGATGGACACATGAAGCCCCCAGGGAGGCTCTGCACACTCCTAGAGTGATGGACACACTCCTAGAGTGATGGACACATGGAGCCCCCAGGGAGGCTCTGCACACTCCTAGAGTGATGGACACACTCCTAGAGTGATGGACACATGAAGCCCCCAGGGAGGCTCTGCACACTCCTAGAGTGATGGACACACTCCTAGAGTGATGGACACATGAAGCCCCCAGGGAGGCTCTGCACACTCCTAGAGTGATGGACACACTCCTAGAGTGATGGACACACTCCTAGAGTGATGGACACATGAAGCCCCCAGGGAGGCTCTCCACACTCCTAGAGTGATGGACACACTCCTAGAGTGATGGACACATGAAGCCCCCAGGGAGGCTCTGCACACTCCTAGAGTGATGGACACACTCCTAGAGTGATGGACACATGGAGCCCCCAGGGAGGCTCTCCACACCCCTAGAGTGATGGACACATGGAGCCCCCAGGGAGGCTCTCCACACTCCTAGAGTGATGGACACACTCCTAGAGTGATGGACACATGGAGCCCCCAGGGAGGCTCTCCACACTCCTAGAGTGAAGGACACATGGAGCCCCCAGGGAGGCTCTCCACACTCCTAGAGTGATGGACACATGGAGCCCCCAGGGAGGCTCTCCACTCCTAGAGTGATGGACACATGGAGCCCCCAGGGAGGCTCTCCACACTCCTAGAGTGATGGACACATGGAGCCCCCAGGGAGGCTCTCCACTCCTAGAGTGATGGACACATGGAGCCCCCAGGGAGGCTCTCCACTCCTAGAGTGATGGACACATGGAGCCCCCAGGGAGGCTCTCCACTCCTAGAGTGATGGACACATGGAGCCCCCAGGGAGGCTCTCCACACTCCTAGAGTGATGGACACATGGAGCCCCCAGGGAGGCTCTCCACACTCCTAGAGTGATGGACACATGGAGCCCCCAGGGAGGCTCTCCACACTCCTAGAGTGATGGACACATGGAGCCCCCAGGGAGGCTCTCCACTCCTAGAGTGATGGACACATGGAGCCCCCAGGGAGGCTCTCCACTCCTAGAGTGATGGACACATGGAGCCCCCAGGGAGGCTCTCCACACTCCTAGAGTGATGGACACATGGAGCCCCCAGGGAGGCTCTCCACTCCTAGAGTGATGGACACATGGAGCCCCCAGGGAGGCTCTCCACACTCCTAGAGTGATGGACACATGGAGCCCCCAGGGAGGCTCTCCACACTCCTAGAGTGATGGACACATGGAGCCCCCAGGGAGGCTCTCCACTCCTAGAGTGATGGACACATGGAGCCCCCAGGGAGGCTCTCCACACTCCTAGAGTGATGGACACATGAAGCCCCCAGGGAGGCTCTCCACACTCCTAGAGTGATGGACACATGAAGCCCCCAGGGAGGCTCTCCACACTCCTAGAGTGATGGACACATGGAGCCCCCAGGGAGGCTCCCCACACTCCTAGAGTGATGGACACATGAAGCCCCCAGGGAGGCTCTCCACACTCCTAGAGTGATGGACACATGGAGCCCCCAGGGAGGCTCTCCACTCCTAGAGTGATGGACACATGGAGCCCCCAGGGAGGCTCTCCGCACTCCTAGAGTGATGGACACATGGAGCCCCCAGGGAGGCTCTCCACACTCCTAGAGTGATGGACACATGGAGCCCCCAGGGAGGCTCTCCACTCCTAGAGTGATGGACACATGGAGCCCCCAGGGAGGCTCTCCACTCCTAGAGTGATGGACACATGGAGCCCCCAGGGAGGCTCTCCACTCCTAGAGTGAAGGACACATGGAGCCCCCAGGGAGGCTCTCCACACTCCTAGAGTGATGGACACATGGAGCCCCCAGGGAGGCTCTCCACTCCTAGAGTGATGGACACATGGAGCCCCCAGGGAGGCTCTCCACTCCTAGAGTGATGGACACATGGAGCCCCCAGGGAGGCTCTCCACTCCTAGAGTGAAGGACACATGGAGCCCCCAGGGAGGCTCTCCACACTCCTAGAGTGATGGACACATGGAGCCCCCAGGGAGGCTCTCCACTCCTAGAGTGATGGACACATGGAGCCCCCAGGGAGGCTCTCCACACTCCTAGAGTGATGGACACATGGAGCCCCCAGGGAGGCTCTCCACACTCCTAGAGTGATGGACACATGAAGCCCCCAGGGAGGCTCTCCACTCCTAGAGTGATGGACACATGGAGCCCCCAGGGAGGCTCTCCAACGTTGAAGTGCTCGGCCCTACTGGTCAGAGGTGGGACTGCAGGACCCGTGGATTTATGACTAGTGCTTGTTTGCACTTCCGCATTTTGGGCACCAAATTTTGGTGTCCAAATCGAAAAAATGCAGAAGTAGAGTCTTCCGGGTGCTTCAAAACGCCACTGAGCAACTTCCATCGAAATGAATAGCATCTTCATGTCGCTGGCTTCCATTGACAATGAATGGTAGACTGTATCTTTGTGTCTTCATGTCGCTGGCTTCCATTGACAATGAATGGTAGACTGTATCTTTGTGTCTTCATGTCGCTGTGCTTCCATTGACAATGAATGGTAGACTGTATCTTTGCATCTTCACGTCGCTGGCTTACATTGACAATGAATGGTAGACTGCATCTTTGCGTCTTCATGTCGCTGGCTTACATTGACAATGAATGGTAGACTGTATCTTTGTGTCTTCATGTCGCTGGCTTCCATTGACAATGAATGGTAGACTGTATCTTTGTGTCTTCATGTCGCTGGCTTCCATTGACAATGAATGGTAGACTGTATCTTTGTGTCTTCATGTCGCTGGCTTACATTGACAATGAATGGTAGACTGTATCTTTGCATCTTCATGTCGCTGGCTTCCATTGACAATGAATGGTAGACTGTATCTTTGCGTCTTCATGTCGCTGGCTTCCATTGACAATAAATGGTAGACTGTATCTTTGCATCTTCATGTCGCTGGCTTACATTGACAATGAATGGTAGACTGTATCTTTGCATCTTCATGTCGCTGGCTTACATTGACAATGAATGGTAGACTGTATCTTTGTGTCTTTATGTCGCTGGCTTACATTGACAATGAATGGTAGACTGTATCTTTGTGTCTTCATGTCGCTGGCTTACATTGACAATGAATGGTAGACTGTATCTTTGTGTCTTTATGTCGCTGGCTTCCATTGACAATGAATGGTAGACTGTATCTTTGCATCTGCCCGTGTGAACGGGCAGATGCAAACAGGGTCCAACAGGGTCCATTTGGGTCTGGCAAGTGTGAGAGGGAGGTTTTTCTTTTCAAATTAAATATTCAAAAATGTTTATTTAAATATTTAATTTTGATGTGGTGTCATAATTAAACGTAATGTTATGTCAAAAAGGTTGCCGACCCCGGCCTGGGCCATGGCTCAGTGGTCCAGGCACCTTGGCTGGCAATGCCGCGGGTTCGACTCCCGATCCCGACGGCCTTTACTGCATGTCTTCCCCCCCATCTCTCTCCCCATTTCCTGTCAGCTTACTGTCTGTCCCTCCATAAAATTTAAAAAAATAAATAAAGGCGAAAGCAAAAAAAAAAAAAATTTAATAAAAAAAAGGTTGCCGACCCTGGTATGGACCGTGACAGGGAGGCACTATACATATAGGAGAGTTGGCATAACGGAGGGAAAATGCACAAAAAACATATACAAAAAATAAATAAATAAAACATTTAAATTCCAGTTTGAGGATCTCTGCAGGTCTAGCTGGCAGCGTTCTCTGCCAGTTTCCTAACCCCCTGGTCGGTCGGTCGGTCGGCGGTCGGTCGCATGCAGGCTAGAGCAAAGCAACTGGAAAGCCATCCTAGTCTGACGGAGATGCAGTCAGTGTGCAGTCATTTATAGCACTTCATTGACTCTCTGAGGTAAACAGGAACATGGTGGCTGCGCTGCGGTATATAACCTCCTCCTCCTCGAACCGACGCCGGTCGCCACGCAGCACAGGGCCAATCAGCGGCCCCCGCCCAGCGATGGGGGCCACAATGCAGCAGGAAGCCGTTGGGATAAACAGAGCGCGCTGAACAACATAAACACTGGGCCGCCGTCGCGTTGACACACTGCTGATTAACTCATTAAGACCGGGAACGCATACCTCCTCGCATTTATAGCTTTTAACCACTTTAAAACCATTATTTTAAACGTTAGCCGTTGAAAAATAGCAGATCTACAAGCTCTTAGATCTGCTATTTTTGAAGGAGGGGTGGAACAATCGTGAAAACGTGTGCAAATATATGTGACTCTTTTTGATACAGAGACAGTCATTTCTTTTTCATTTTCTTTTATCCAAAATGAGTTAATATCACAGGCAGACTCTTCACATACAGAGCAAGTCTGAAATAGAGCTGAAATCAACATGAAATAAATGCTTAAACAAAGCTAGGTGTAACAGAAGTGAACTTTTCAAGCCTGTTTTCTCAACTCGCTGTTTTCTTACTCTACTGGTGGGTCAAACTGAACAACCAATATGTGAATTTGAAATATGATTCCCTGCTTTCACATGACATGAAAAAACGAGAAGAAAAATCAATGACGTAGCCTCGGTCAAAAACGGTCACATATATTCTTTTATAATGAAAGTTTTTAACTCAAATATGTGCTTCTGGAGGTCCCAGGAACAAAGTATTTTGAGATGGTGGTCGGCGGCCAAATACACATGACGTTTGGGGGTCCTTGACATGAAAAGGTTTGAGCACCACTGACATAGCTAAAAATAAGTTTTTTCAGAAAACTGTACGAAAACCATAGGATTTAGAAGATATTTTGTAGATTCTACCTCAGGTCTCAATGGCTTAAAGGGAAGATGGATCCACTGGAGAGGTGTGCAAAGAAGAAGAAGAAGAAAAAAGGAAAAAAAACAGCGCACATGCATACACACACACACACACACACACACACACACACACACACACACACACACACACACACACACACACACACACACACACACACACACACACACACACACACACAACACACACAAACATCTGTCATCGGCGTGCACTTGATTGCCGGCGTCTTACTCCGCGCTCCGGGAGGAAAGTCAACAAATTAAGATGGACCGAGCGACCGACCGGGGGCCTTCTCTCCCTCCTCCCCCCACCCCCCCCCCCCCCCCCCCTCTCGCACACTTTGTGGTCTTCAGGGCAAAGAAGCGTTTGAGCCAGAAATGTCTTCCTATTTGTTTATTCCTGCTCCACCGTCCTTCACATGGGAGTCATTTACACGGTGTGGTGTCTGCAGAGAGAGAGAGAGAGAGAGAGGGAGAGAGAGAGCGCGCGTTCCTTCCCCGGTCCGTCACGTTGGGCCTGAGCCGAGGAGGATGTGGGCCCTAATCACCAAAGGTATACAGGCCTGTTCTTTGGCCTGGTGGTGATGGAAGGTCACTGGGTTTTCGACCTTATAATTTTTGTCTTCTTTTCCGTGCGGCTTAAGCCATTTAGACCCCGAGCACCCGGTTCTATACGAATGTCTTCTAAATCTAAAAAAATGATGGAGGGGGAAAAGGAACTGGTTGGAATAACGTGTTCCTTCCAAGCGCTAAACAGTACGTCCTGCCGGGGAAACTCCCTGCACTGTCAGGTGATAAGAAGCTACCTGCTCACTCCTCATGCATTGAAGGAAGCATGAGCTCAGTTCTGGGCTCTCCCCAGGTGTGCAGAGACAGGGAGAGTAGCGTCTTCTAAATCCTTATGTTGCCGGTGGTTCTCAGCGTTTTTAATGTCAACACACAATTATTATGTATTTGGCCCCCCATCTCAAAAGATGTTGTTCCAGGGACAATATGTATATTCAAAGATTTGCACACAAATCGTGCCACGCTATGAGCTTGTAGATATGCTATTTTGGAATAGACAAAGTATAAAATATGGTTAAAGTGGTTGAAATGCTTGTTACACACACACACACATGCGTTCCCGGTTTTAATGCCTTATAAACGGATGTCCTGCAAGAGTCGAGAGAGAGTCCTCCAAAGAACTGTCGCTGGTCTGAGCCATAAATTGTGAGCCAACTGAACTGACTGTGAATATTATGTGTGATGATGAGTGAAATGCACAACACATGTACCGTATTGGCACCGGGAACGGCCGTGGTATTATTGGCGTGCTGCTCTCATTTAGCCCATTCATAACGGGAAACCTTTTTGGTGTTTTTTTCAAGCATTATGTTATGCTTTAGCTGTTGAAAAATAGCAGATCTAAGCTCTTAGCGCGGCACCGAGTGCCGCGCTAAGAGCTTAGATCTGCTATTTTTTTTTAATCGAGCACCACTGATATAGAAACATGGGTATTTCAGAAAACTGTCATGATTTAGAAGACTTTTCTTTTTATTTCGACGTCGGGCCTAAATGGGTTAGAGATTCAGATGAATGGTTCTCCAAGCAAGAGAGAATGAGAGAATAAGTGAGAGGTGGATCAGGTACAGGCGAGTCACCAACGACAACAGACAAAACAAACAAGTTTGTCAGGCCCGAGGCGGCCAGGTGGGAGGCGGCCAGGTGGGGGAAATGAATGAACTGGAAAATGTGTTGTCGAGCAGCAGAGCAACACAGAGCTATGTCAAGTCGTTCATCTTTAAGCAGGTGAAAGTCTGATTGGGGTTAAAATCTCTTTTTCCAAGAGTGCCCGGGCCAAGAGAGCAGCATGATCGCTGTAACAGCTACAAGTGTAATCACTCAGAGCCGTCTGTAGCGGTGTCCATGTGCAGACGCCAGGACACGAGGAGGCTGTACATGGCAGTGTCCATGTGCAGACGCCAGGACACGAGGAGGCTGTAGTGTCCATGTGCAGACGCCAGGACACGAGGAGGCTGTAGTGTCCATGTGCAGACGCCAGGACACGAGGAGGCTGTAGTGTCCATGTGCAGACGCCAGGACACGAGGAGGCCGTACATGGGGCAAAATAGAGGTGCAACGGTTTGTGCTTGCGGCGCCCTCTGTGAGCAGAGGTAAATGGTAAATGGTGCATTTATTTAGCGCCTTTATCCAAGGCGCTTTTACACAGATTGTGCATTGTGGTGGTGGTGGCTCAGGGGTAGAGTGGCCGGATGGTAACTGCAAGGTTGCCAGTTCGAACCCGGGCTCCCCCATAGTTAGTGTCGAAGTGTCCATGAGCAAGACTCTGAACCCCAAATTGCTCCTGATGTGTTGGTTTGTGCCTTGCATGGTTTCCGCCGCCATCGGTGTATGAATGTGTGTGACTGGTTGAATTGATGCACAATCTATGTAAAAGCGCCTTGGATAAAGGCGCTATATAAATGCACCATTTACCATTTACCATTACATTCACCCATTTCACAGACACACATTCATACACTGATGGCGGAGCTATAGGGAACCATGTATGCAAGGCACCAACCTGCACATCGGGAGCATTCAGGGGTTCAGAGTCTTGCTCCTCAAGGACACTTTCACACGAACTCAGGGGGAGCCCGGGATAGAACTGGGAACCTTCCGGGGCGGCTGTGGCTCAGGAGGTAGAGCAGGTCGTCCAATGATCCATGGGTCAGCGGTTCGAATCCCGGCTCCTCCTGTCTACATGTCGAAGTGTCCTTGGGCAAGACACTGAACCCCAAATTGCTCCCGATGTGCTGGTTGGTACCTTGCATGGCTTCCGCCGCAATCGGTGTATAAATGGGTGAATGTAATGCACAATCTATGTAAAGCGCCTTGGATAAAGGTGCTATATAAATGCACCATTTACCATTCCGGTTCCCAACCGGCAATTGCCGCCCCGTAAACGTGCTTTGAGAGGTGTGGCGTATAGATCGAGGCCCGTCAACATGTGATTCCAATTTGGGGATGATTGGATGTTGTGTTCATGACAGCCTGTATGGTGATACATAATACAGTATAGACATAAAGTCTAGAAACATGTAAATGAACTTACACTTACTGCAAGGTATGATATATAATTATTGTTATATTATGTTTATTCAGCTTTCAACATGATCACAATGATTACAGACAGCTAGGTGCCATTAATTAAAACACTGAATTGTTTTGCTGATTACAATATAAAACTTAAATATTGTAATCAGCAAAAATCCAATAACCTAAAGCACGTACAAATCTAAAATCCACTGTCATTTAAGAGAACATACTGAATAGAATAATACAGATTATATTATGGGTCTAACTTCAGATTATCACTTACTCTCCAATTTATAGTACAGTATTATGCAAGTAGTACATATAGCATATTATAATGTGGTGAACTGCAGAGCGGGACTGAGACAAAAATTCAGCCCGGACATTTTCGTGGAATTTGGCCCAGACTGGCCCACCACAACCAGCGTGCAGATTTGCAGACTTTTCGGGTCGAGGCTCATATACAAATACTTGAAATACAAGCCACACAACAACACCACCACATGTACAGTACAACATAAATGATACACAACCAACAGACAACCAATTTAACATTTGGCTCAGACAGACCGACCCACCAGAGGGTACATGCCTGGTACGTCCTGTGGCCAGTCCACCCCTGGTGAACTAGCTGTAGCGATTGCGCGCTAGATGCACTCCAAAGAACATACAATTTGTGCAATTAGTGCAGAGACATTAGTCCCCCAAACACTCTCTCTGTGTGTGTGTGTGTGTGTGTGTGTGTGTGTGTGTGTGTGTGCGTGTGTGCGTGTGTGCGTGTGTGCGTGTGTGCGTGCGTGCGTGCGTGCGTGCGTGCGTGCGTGCGTGCGTTCTGTTGGTGAGTGAGTATTTACAGCTTATAGACCCATGGCAGCTTGCTCATTGTTCAGGCCATGGGATCAGATGGCCTGGGGCTCTCAGGCTTTTAGCCTGCCCTGACCACAGTTGTACAAACATTCCCATTGCTGGGGACGATGTGGTGATGAAGTGATATATTATCATGTCTGTGATATGATATATTATCGTACGGTTGGATAATGAGGACAATGACGAGTGCTGGGCGATAATTTGTTTATCACATACCACACATAGCCTTTTTTATTCACCAAAAACAACTAGGACATTCCATTTGATCAACACTTTAGCCACTTACTCTAGTCTAGAACACTAAACAATTATGTTTTTGTGTTTTTGGTTCTCCTGATCTCCTCGGCTGTGAATTTTACGCCATCATCGGAAGCAAAGTTCTGTGTTTGGTGACTGCTGAGTTTCACCTGGTAAATAAATGGACCTGGTGCATTTATATAGGACCTTATATCTAAATAAAGACCAGCTCAGTGGCCTTGTGGTTAGAGTGTCCGTCCTGAGACTGCATGGGAGGTCGGAGGTTCGATCCCTGGCCGGGTTATACCAAAGACTCTGAAAAAAGGGACCCTGCAGTGCCTCCCTGCGTGGCACTCGGCATCAAGGCTTGGATTGGGGGGTAAGTCCCTGCGACAAACTATACTAGCGTCATGTCCAGGGGGTGTACTTGTACATCATGTCCAGGGGTTTCAAGCTGCCTCACGCTACAGAAACAGGAGATAGGCTCCTGCCCCTATGGGCCTCATGGCTCGGCAAGGCGAGGGCAGGCAAGGGCAGGAGCCTATCGCCTGTTTCTGCAGCGTGAGGCGGCTTGATGTACACCCCCTGGACATGACGCTAGTATGTCGCAGGGACTTACCCCCCAATCCAACCCTTGATGCTGAGTGTCAAGCAGGGAGGCACTGGGTCCCATTTTTACAGTCTTTGGTATGACCCGGCCAGGGGATCGAACCCCGACCTCCCAGTCCCAGGGCGGACACTCTAACCACAAGGCCGCTGAGCTGATCAAGGCTTACTTACTGTTTAAAGTAAAGAGCTAACGTGCTAGTGTGCATTACATTCAACCTGCTCGTGCAGGAGCAGTTAGGGGTTAAGTGTTCTCAATGACACCTCGTCTCTCTTCTCCCTTCTGGCTCCCAAACTATATAAATGCCTAAATTGCAAATTGTATGTGGACTTTTTAGTACATGCATATATTGTGCACATTATGTGGAAGTGGTCCTCTGCAACCCATCTTAACTCTCAGGGGGTATACAGTAATGGAGAGAAAACCCTGAATGATTGATTCAGCAGAAAAACACAACAGAGACACCACAATAAAATACTTGGAAAGAATTCACCCCCATTCCTCCACAACATTTATAGTAGCGTAGCTACTTTTTTACCCCAGTTCCTTGTGATCACATTTAAATTAAGTGCTACCAGTGCATGCATATCTACCCAAGAGTCAGCTAGGGGCCACATAGTTGGGTAAAGTTAGCTTAAGTTGTGGCAAATCTGCAAAAAAAATGCTTACCACTAGCTTTCTTAACAGATGTGTTCATAAAGGTGTCTACTATCACAGAAAAATGTGTTCCAACCAAACTCCCTTGGGAAACTTTGTGACGGCTGCTGAAAGTTGGGGTACCATTATCAACCAATATAAGGCAAAAAAACTCTAAATTTCATTATACTTTAAGTAGCATGGGAGATGTCAAACTAGGGGGTTTTAAAGATTCTGAATCCATTGCAAGCATTAGTTTTGCACAAAAAACACTCATTTGCCTAAAAATGCCCATAGCCGTCATCACAAATGGGATGAGGTCAGCACATTTGGGCAAGTGACTATGGCCGAATTTAGCCCAGTATTTTCGTGTAAAACTCAGAAACCCTTCCACCATTGCATCGTTTTTTAAAACAAGATTTTTTTAAAATATATTTTGATTTGTATTATCGTGAGAACGATGTGCTTCCATTTTCGCATTGCAACTTTTCAGGAATAAAAAGCCTGCCGTTTCTATTAGCTTGGATTCCCCATCGATGATGTCACTGGTTGACTGGTGGACAGGTTTCTGAACTGCCCACAGCCCTCCTATGAGACACAGACTGGTTTCTGAACTGCCCACAGCCCTCCTATGATACACAGACTGGTTTCTGAACTGCCCACAGCCCCTCCTATGAGACACATACTGGTTTCTGAACTGCCCACAGCCCTCCTATGAGACACAGACTGGTTTCTGAACTGCCCACTGCAGCCCAGACACAGACTGGTTTCTGAACTGCCCACAGCCCTCCTATGAGACACAAACTGGTTTCTGAACTGCCCACATCCCTCCCATGAGACACAGACCGGTTTCTGAACTGCCCACAGCCCTCCTATGAGACACAGACTGGTTTCTGAACTGCCCACAGCCCCTCCTATGAGACACAGACTGGTTTCTGAACTGCCCACATCCCTCCTATGAGACACAGACTGGTTTCTGAACTGCCCACAGCCCTCCTATGAGACACAGACTGGTTTCTGAACTGCCCACAGCCCCTCCTATGAGACACAGACTGGTTTCTGAACTGCCCACAGCCCTCCTATGAGACACAGACTGGTTTCTGAACTGCCCACAGCCCCTCCTATGAGACACATACTGGTTTCTGAACTGCCCACAGCCCTCCTATGAGACACAGACTGGTTTCTGAACTGCCCACTGCAGCCCAGACACAGACTGGTTTCTGAACTGCCCACAGCCCTCCTATGAGACACAAACTGGTTTCTGAACTGCCCACATCCCTCCCATGAGACACAGACCGGTTTCTGAACTGCCCACAGCCCTCCTATGAGACACAGACTGGTTTCTGAACTGCCCACAGCCCCTCCTATGAGACACAGACTGGTTTCTGAACTGCCCACATCCCTCCTATGAGACACAGACTGGTTTCTGAACTGCCCACAGCCCTCCTATGAGACACAGACTGGTTTCTGAACTGCCCACAGCCCCTCCTATGAGACACAGACTGGTTTCTGAACTGCCCACAGCCCTCCTATGAGACACAGACTGGTTTCTGAACTGCCCACAGCCCTCCTATGAGACACAGACCGAGTAGAAAAATATTGTGGCATTATTTTTATCATGATTATTAGTGAGGACCTATTTGTCCTATTATATGAAGATAGGTTGAAAAGTGGTGAAGTGGAACAACAACAATAATACAATAACTATAAGTTATTATTATCATTATCAATATCATTATCATTATTATTATTATTATCATTATAAGCTGCAGTAGGAGGACAGTAGGAACTACATCCTTTCTGACTGTATTTCTGTGACACAAAAAAGGTAGCCTCCGGTTACCAAACTTTGGACCAATCAGAGCGCGGCATTCCAACGCCACGGCAGGAGCAGCAGAAGTTCAACCTGGACGGAGAAAACATCCCTAAAACAACAAGAGAGAAACTTTATCATTTAATTCTCCTTATGCTGCCTCCGTCTCAACAGTAATGACCATGTTGGGCATGTACGTACCAGACAGATTCTCCCTGAAGTCTTCCAAAGTCCAGGATGGGATCGGGCTTTACACTGCGAGGCGAGTCAAAAAGGTTCGTTCACTAGCTTTCCTCCTCACTGTAGTTTAAGGCGCTCCGTCCCCGCGTTTAATAAAACGAAACACATTTTTTACATTGCATTTCATTTGTTTTGACGACGCGGTGCAGAAAAACCCCAAAGAAACCAGGCGTTTTGTGGTCGGCGTTTTTTCCCTGTCAGAAGAATGTGTTCTTCTTCACCGCTGTATAAGGACTGTCAGTCATGGAGGATCTTCGACATAGTGTTCGCGCCTTCTCTCTTTGTGGTCCGTGCGTCTTCATAAACGGTCTGTTGTCAAATATAAAGTTGCTTACCCCGTGGCCACGGATGTCGCGACCACGCACGAACCCTCGGCAGTGCCCGCACATCCCGGCGTGTTTGATAAAAAAGCACTTTAATCTGATCGGTGGCCATTTTCTCGTGGAGTTATTATGGTGTATCGGGGTGCAATACACCTCCCGGCCGATAGGGCCGCGCAGTTGAAAGCATGTGGAGGACATAGGGAGAAAATGGCCACCGTTCGGATAAAAATGCTATTTTATCGAACAACGGGGAACATACGGGTACTGCTGAAGGGCCGTGCATAATCATAACATCCGTAGCCATGCTGTAAACACTGTATATTTTAAATATGAACGTTTAATGTAGAAGCACGGAGCAACAAGCTGAGAAAACGCACAGTATTCTGAGGATCCTCCAAAACAGGCCAGCAGCAGCCTGGGCTCTCTCCTCGGTGACGTGAAGTGCCACGTAGATACATGTAGATACTGTATCCAGTTGTTTCACAACAATGTATCCAGTAGTCTGTCTGTAGCATCGCTCTGCTCGATACAATGTTACCAAGTTTAACACACATCACAGACAAACACAAGAGTTCTATGCTTTGATAGCCATCCTGTCACTAAAGTGCTTTATTCTAATATTTTTTGACGTTATAAGAGGTATAGCAGAGTGGGCGTTCTGTAAGAAAAAAAAGTGTTTTTTGTTGAGAGATATCTTGTGGATTCATTGCATGAGTTTATAAAGAGTCAAGTGTGTTGTCAATATCATGGTTAGAGAGGTGGTTGCTTCAATATGGAAAGGGAGGGAGGGTGGAATTGGCTCTGATGAAGATGAACATGAATATTTCATTCATGCACAGCACATTCTGACCACACCCCCTGGGCTGTGTGTGTGTGTGTGTGTGTGTTTTTGATTGATTGATTGAAATATTTATTAACAGTTTGCAGAATTACAGTACATTTCAAGCACAAACTCAATACAAAGGCTGTTAACTGTGAGTGGACGACCCAATTAAGCATTACACGTGTTTACAAGAGGGTCCACCATGTTCAATTCATCAAAAGTGTGTGTGTGTGTGTGTGTGTGTGTGTGTGTGTGTGTGTGTGTGTGTGTGTGTGTGTGTGTGTGTGTGTGTGTGTGTGTGTGTGTGTGTGTGTGTGTGTGTGTGTGTGTGTGTGGGGCTTGAGGGTCTACATTAAAAGCAGGGTTTGAAAGACCCCCGGGCCCCAATTAGATAAGATGTGTTATCTCAGGGACCCCCACTTAAAGAACACTTGTGTTGACATGAGGGTGGTCTGTCATTTGGTCCAAGAATTCCTTTACTATCTATGTACTATAGAGCGTCGCAGTCCCGCCCCCTGTCATGACAACGCCAGGCTCAGGAAATAATTCCCAATGCATTTTCCCCTCATAGACATTTCAAAAAGTATTTATTTAAAGACGGTTACGCCACAGACAAAGCCAACTCGAGTCGTGACAACTCATGACAACAAACCAAACAAATAATTACAAAGAAGAAAAACAACAAAAAAAAAGTGTTTTTTTTCCTTCTTTCTAATTATTTGTTCGGCCCAAAGAAATTGTGTTTGTTGTCATGATTTGTCACAACAAGAGTTGGCTTTGTACGAGGCTTAAAATCTCTTTAAATAAATACTTTTTTGAAATGTCTATGAGGAAAATGAACGGGGAATCATTTCCTGGGCCCTGGTAGGGGGGTATAGGGGACTGTGACGCTCTATACTGTAGGTTATACAGGTTCAAGTTAAAGCTAGGCATGTGAGAATATATACCGTATATCCATCCATATAAACTGGTGACAATTTAAATCGATTTAATAAAAACATGTAACACATGATTCAATGACTTGAGAGTTGTGTAAAAAGTTTCCTGTCATGTGCTTGCTAGTTGCTACACAGTATTGAAAAGAGGATAGTACAGTTGGCTTATCTAAGCGTATGAGTATTGAGATTTGAGGATTTGAGATTTGTGGAAGAGAAAGTATTAAAAAAAAGGTTTCCTGTCATTTCCTACGGTATTGAAAGCAAACGGTATTGTAAAAGAAAAATAAGAAAATACTGGATTTGTGTAAGAGAAATACTGATAATAAAAAATAGATTTGTCTGGGAAATTTGTGTTCATATTGTGAGTTGAGTCCATCCGTAGGACGGCTCCACACGTCCTAGGGAACCCAATCGACGCGTACAAAGGACGTGTGTACATGTCCTAGCGCGTCCTCAATGATATCAGGCGAGAGAAGAATAGTCTGATTTTTTTTCCTTTTTTTATTTTTGACTGAGACTCTCAGGCACCCGTCGCTTCGCTCTGCCTTCCTACTAGCTTACCGTTCGATTAGCTGTTAGCGCGGCAGAAAGAATGCCTCGTCTCTCCTAATCCAGGGAGCTCTCCGTGGTTTTGATCTGATGGATATACTACGCGCTTCATTTCTCGTTGGATAAGATTTAGTCCATAATTCCATGCTGTATTGATGTTGGTACCATTAGGAGAGAGAACAGGCAAACGTTGGTCAAAATAACAATTATTCTACATGCTCTAATTGTGTAGACTTCTTGTAAATTAACTAATGCAGATGTTTAACAATAAAATAACTATTGAGAGTGTAAAATGAGGTTTCATTTTACACCCTCAACTTGAGTTAAAGATCTAATAAGGGTCCATTTGGTTACCAACTCTCCATCATTTAGCTGCTGGGGACCACCTGGAACCTCCTCAAGGACCACTGGTTGAATAAACCACTGCTCTAGTTGTATTTAGATTAGGTTAACCATCAATCATTGAGCCGGGGACCCCCTGGAAACCCCTCCAAGGACCCCCTTGAAACCCCCCCAGGACCCCTGGGGGGTCTCAGGACCACACATTGAGATCCACTGAGAAGGGATGGAGTCCACATTTCCTGTCCACATTAACCCATTTAGACCTGAGACCAGATTCTACAAATGTCTTCTAAATCTTCGTTTTCTGAAGAAAACGCATGTTTCTATATATTTTCTATATCTATTTTCATGCCCTCATCTGAAAATATGTTGTTCCAGGGACGCTACAAGGGACCTACAAGCTCATAGCGCGCCACTCGGTGCCGCGCTATGAGCTTGTAGATATGCTATTTTTCAATAGCTAAATTATAACATAATGTTTAAAACACCAAAAGGGGTTCCCGCCCAAAATGGGTTAAATACTACTCGACAGTCGTTCCATAATTCTGCGTGTGTCGTTTCCATTACAAAACCCTGTATTGTTTTGTAGTGGTTTTCATTGATGGGAAAATATGTCTGTGTCTGTGTTGATGTTTTTGTCGTTGTTTTTCAAGGGAGAGAAGTTTGGGCCGTTTGCGGGCGAGAAGAGGCTGCCCACTGAGGTGGACGAGAACTCAGACACCAGACTGATGTGGGAGGTGAGTTCTTCACGCTCACACATAACCTCGTCTGACCTCACTCACTCACTCACTCACTCACTCACTCATTCATTCATTCACTCATTCATTCATTCATTCAGTGGTTCCCAAACCTTTTCATGTCAAGGACCCCCAGATTGACACGTATTAGCCCGCGGACCCCCATTTGAAAAGACATGCCAGGGACCCCCATAAGAGAAGATTTGTACGGCTCTAGCGATGCTTCTCAACCCGTTTAATTTCAAGGACCCCCAGTTTGATGCATTAGTCTACAGACCACCATTGTAATGGCATTTCTATCTCTGAGACCCCAATGTATATTGTAAAATCAATGTTAATTTAACTCTGAGAGTGTACAAAAAGTGTACACGCTCAGAGTTACAGACCCATAAGGGTCCATTTGGTTCCTAACTATCATTTAGCTGGGGACCCCCTGGAACTCCCTCAGGTACCCCTGGGGGTCCCCGGACCCCACTTTGGGAACCACTGCTATAAACACCACATGCAACACTATTACGTGAAATAGTAGAACATTTCTATTCAATAGAGCGGTGGTTCTCAAATAGCACTCATATAGCACTGATGTAGGTACATGTATGTCCCACCGAAACGTTTGCTAGAAACATAGTTTGTTATTATAGTGTCCTGCATCATAAGATGTCCAGCCCGCACAGGCTTACAAGACACTCACAGAATGTACAGTCTATACACCACAAACACAATACATAAACAGTCAATTATGAATACATCATTCCCCAATGTAACTGTAACTGCCTCTATGAATTTTCCTAAAACAAGTTTTAACCTCACTTTGAGCACAGAGCACTTCTGAGCGTTCCAAAACAAAAATAAATTATATTTTCTTACGTCTCTTGTGTAAGGAGTCTTCCTTAACTAGTCTATTTATGCGACGAGCAAGTCTCTTTCTGCCAGTTTTCCTTTGTTTTTGAGACCTGACCTCCAACCTCTGCAGTCGACCCGGAACAAAGGACAAAGAAGAACAGTTTCCCTGTACATTAAGGATCTCCATAACTCAGCAGACCTGTAAAGCCCTAACCACACCAAAGGGTCAAGGCGGTTTTAGCGTTGTCCCTGCGGTGTGATATGTCTTGTTGCACGACCCGCGTTGACCCACATTGACCCTAGATTCAACGCATGGAATTCAATGGTCCAAACCACACCAAAGGGTCGAGACGGTTTTAGCGTTAACTCCTTGCAACCGCATGGTGACCCTTTGGTGTGGTAACGGTTTGGGCTTAAGGGTGGAACCACCCTCAAGGAACCATGATGGTCCCTTCATGGTCCCCATTTTGAGAACTGAAATAGAGCCTCCTGTGTCTCCTCATAATAATACCGTTGAACTTCCTTGGTTGATAATCAATGTGTTTCAGATAGTATACTCTAATAAAAGAACCGTGCTAGATTTGCACGAAAAGTGGTTCTTCTCATAATCATAGGGGAACATATTCTGGTATTATATAACACTTATCTTATCTCCCCCATCGTCAAATGGTAATCATATCAAAAGTATGAATTAAAAAAATCCAAAAAAAGGTAGCACATCCAAAATTTCAAATCAATGGAGGACAAAGTAGTCACATTTCCTCTTTTTTTATTGGCACACACCAATAAATGAACACTTACGCATTTGGGCTATGAGCCTAATTCACCTGAGCCTGCTGTACAGCTGAAGAACCAGTAGAGGACCTCTGTACCAATTGACACTAATCAGCCCACCGATCCCCATTTGGAAAGGTATGCCAGAGACCCCCATAAGGGAAGGTTTTTACGGCGGACCCCCAGTTTGACATGCATGTTAGTGTAGAGACCTCCATTTAATGGTATTTCTATCTCTGGGACTCCAATTTATGTTGTACAATCAATGTTAGGGTCCATTTGGTTCCATTTGTACACTCTCGGAGTTACAGGGTTCATTTGGTTCCAAACTATCATTTAGCTGGGGACCCCCTGGAACTCCCTCAAGGACCCCTGGGGGTCCCCGGACCCCACTTTGGGAACCACTGCTCTATACAGAACCATAGCGGAGCTGAACAGGTTCAGTGCTGTACAGCAGAGGTTCCCAACCACCGGTCTGCGGACTGGCACATGTGCCACTGGTACGCCAGAAGGGAATCCCAAGTTTTCCTCGACACAGTCACCAGGAATTTTTACAGCGGTGAAAAGTTGTCTGTCCGGTCGAATGAAAACACCCAAGTGCAGTGACTTACAAGCTGAAAATACACGCAAAAATGACCAGAACCAGTCATTTTTTGTTTTCACTGCACTGTTTAAAGCAGTTCTTAATGAAGTAAGGTGAAAAACAGGTGTTTGCAATTTTCTTTTAGTTTTTGAATGTGGTGCTGCAGTTAGCCCACTTTGATGTAAAAATGTCTAAGCATGTTCAACTCGTAATGTAATTGTGTGTGTGTGTGTGTGTGTGTGCGTGCGTGCGTGTGCGTGCGGTCAGGTTCGAGGCAGTAAAGGCGATACCCTCTACATTCTGGATGCCAGTAATCCACGCTACGCCAACTGGTTGCGCTTCGTCCACCAAGCACCGTCCCAGGAGGACAAGAACCTGGCTGCCATTCAGGTACGTTTCCTCTCCACGGAGAGGGAGGGAGGGAGGGAGAGAGATAGCCTGGCTAATAAGCCAGACTAATATCACACAACACTGTCGCGGTATATTAGTCTGGGCTGGCTCCACTTGGATTTCATTTCCCGGGGGGCGGGTTCAAACATTTTCTCTTTGACGCAATTGGTCAGAGCTACTGTCAGTCAAAAGTCTCAAGCATTGAACGTCACTGTACCAAAGCCCGCCCATATTGCATACCGTGTCCCGATTGGTCCGACCTGTTCTCGGTTGTAGGAAAGAGGCGTGCTACTGAGCCTCGCCAGACCGTAATCCGCTGGTAGGCATTTTTTTTTGCCAACGGCTGATTCGGTCTGGTTTATTAACCAGGCTAGGAGAGAGAGGCATGTTTACTGTTCTCTGTGTGGAGGCGACGGTGGCTCAGGACTCAGGAGGTAGAGTTGCAGGATCCTCGGCTCCTCCTGACATACAGGCACGTGCAGAGAGTGTTAGAGGGGCCAGGGGTTGAAATCCCGTAAGAGGGCACTTTTGGACAAAAATAGCTGATCTACAAGCTCACAACGCGTCGCAGCGCGACGCGTTGTGAGCTTGTAGATTTAAGCAATAAGCCACGAGAGGTCTCAGGTTACCGGGTATTTTACAATGGCTGGGGGCGTAGGCAGACCCGACGCGGAGCGGAGGGTCTTCTACCCCCCCAGCCATTGTAAAATACCCGGTAACCTGAGACCTCGAGTGGCTTATTGCTTTTCTAAAACTGTTAACAAATATGGCAACATGACAAATCTGTCCCAATTAAAATAATTCACAGTAGTATTACGTCTGTAAGTAACCAGCTACAAGAAACTAAAGAAAGTAGTTCCCGGCAGCGGGCCGGCCACCCAGCTGTAGAAACAACACACCTGTGCCTTGTAATCAACTTTTATTTTGTCCTTTCCCCAAGCAAGCAGTGAATGACATTACATACCGTCTTTTTTTTGCAAGCAACAACAAAAAATAACTAGCCATTCTTAACGAGTTTTGTCCTGATTCACATTTATCTGGATATCACCGAGAATTGTGCAATTATTGAAGTACTGTTCTGCCATGTTGTCAGTGGAACTCTTCATCGGTGGGCAGGGGGGGGTCGACTCCACACAGGAGCTGCGTTTGTTGCCCGCAAGGATATTGCTCCAGTTTCTCCTGGCGTCGTAGTTTGGATGCCAGTACGACTGCAGGGACGACTCACATTTGTGACCGGTCACCGACATGATTTCTCTAGCCTCGAGACCCGCATCAGAGAGTTTTTGTACCGTGGTGCTTCGCAAGCAGTGGTTGGTGTAGACAGTTGCGGTGCCAGCTGCTTTGCAAATCCGAGGCAACATGGAGGAAAGGTAGTTAATCCCCATGGGCTCTCTGGTATACCTAACGTTAGGAGAAATAAGACAATTTCCCATCAAACTACACTAACTAACAATGACAAAGCAGAGCATAATTGGCAACAAATAAATACATCGTTAACTTACCACAGATCATTAGTGTAGTTTGCTCGCTTTGGATGGAGATAGAATGCGGGTGGATTATTCGGCAGCAACGGCAGGTATTTCTCCAGTGAAGCGACAGGACACAGTGGGTTTCCAGGCAGCTCGAACATAAATCCCCGCAGTGACTCTTTGTTTCTTTCACTGGCGTCTTTGTGATTTTTTGTGCATTCGTTGAATGATAATGTTACATACTTGAGACCGTTCTCGTCCTGGCGGACAGTAAATGATTCAGGCTTCAGTTTACGGTTCCCCTCGTTAGCTCTCCGTCCCATGTGCAGCTGCACATCAAACCACACTTTGTTGACGAGACCCCGTGGTGTATTTGGATTCAACGCTGGAGAGTGCTTGATTTTGTCCAAGTCTTCCTCTGTTAGTGCTTGGTGATGTGTTGTTTTGTCACGTCCTTCTCGGCGGAGTTTCTTCACTACTCCAACAAAGACATTGTTACTGGTGATAAATTCGGAATCTTTCAATAGACACCAGGACCGACTTATGGGTGGATCATTTATGTACCTGTTAAGCACGTAGCCCAACATAACTGCTGAAACCATAAGACTCGCATTTCCCGTTTTTCACGGTGGCATAGAAGTGCCGCAAAGTCTCATTCAGGTCCATTTTTGTGATTGTTTTAAAGTCAATAGACAACTCCTTCTCGGTACACCAGGATTGAAAACAGCGAACAGCCCACATTGTCTGTTTCACGGTCCCTTCTTCGTTTCTTGACTTTTCAAGCTCTTGTAGGTCGCTGTCATTTATTTCTGCATGCCGTTTTGTCTGTTCTTCCTCCATATTGTCGCTTTCTTGCAACCACTCATCCACGCTTAGTCCACCCAACAAATCAAAATTCACAGTGAAAGATTCCATAACAACAACAACAAAGCTGCCCCCCTAGTGGCGAAAAATAAAACTTCTGGGAAGTTGGGAACTCAGATTACAACAAAGCCGGTTCCGGGTAGCGGAGTGATACTACTACATGTGAAGCGGTCAGCAGCACTGCTTTTGCACCTGGGGTTGATATAAAGTGATTGAAGGTGTGGGTTATCGGTGACATTTACAACGGTCACGTGACGGTAACCAGCCAATCAGAATCAAGTATTGGGACTAACCGTTTTAGAACAGCTATTTTCGAGGCTCAACCCAGCACTCTATAGCTAGTGGAGATGCGGTGTAACGACATGGATTTAGAAACAAACTAGTTCAACGCAAAATGCAGCGCTCAAGTTCAGGAGACTTCGGAAAAAAAACTATTCTCCTTCTGAATGCTGCCTTCTGGCATGGCATAGAAAGGAAAGGAGTGGCATTTTGCATTTCTTTCACCGTGTAGTAAATGCTGCACTCGTGGTCTGGAGAGGACTTTGTTTTACAGACGGGTAAAAGGGAAGGGGCTGAAGCCCCCTTTGATGTCTATGTGTGCACGTCCCTTCCTGACTGTGTGTGTCGAGGTGTCCTTGAGCAAGACACTGAACCCCTAAAGCGGGACGCGTACATACTCCAGTTTTTAGGTGATTACCTACAGCAGGGGTGCCCACATTTTTTGACTTGAGAGCTACTTTCAAAAATGACCAGCTCAGCAAGATCTACCCACCGAATAAATTATTATACCATTGCTGAAAATAGTGTAAATAATATGTACCTGAGGGGGCTTTGGAATAGCAGAGCTGGTGTTGCATACTCTTGTACAGTACTGTATAAGACAAATGCACTTGGAATGGGAAATGGAGGGGGAGAAATGTTTTTCTTTTTATAGTTTAAAAAAAATATATATATATTTAAATTAAATATTCTTTATGTCATGTGATCTACCTGCACACCCTTTGTGATCTACTGGTAGAGATCGCAATCTATCTTGTGTGCACCCCTGACCTACAGTAACCAACGCAACCAACCGCGGTGGTTAGTAAAAAACAGATGTGTTGGGGTGAGCGGTGAGTCACCCCGTATCACCACGTATGTCATGTTGTAGTTTTCCCCAACCATCGCGGTGAGTGTAGGTTATCACCTAAAAACGGCAGTATGCGTTGAGCCTTAACTGCTCAGCGGGTTGCACCATTAGCGTATTTTTCCAAATAGTAGCCCGGTGCTAAATGGATTTGGACCCCGGGCGTTTATAAGGAACCAGGCCGCTATTTGCAGTAGGCCGTTAGTTGTCTCCACCAGGCCGAAGGCATGGGGAGAGAGTATGTTTTGCACTCCGTCCGTCCGTCCGTGTGTCCGTCCGTGTGTCCGTGTGTCCGTCTGTGTGTCCGTCCGTGTGTCCGTCTGTGAACAGCTAATCTCTGGCACCGTTGGCTTGATCGCAGCCATACTCTGCACACACACTCCCTGAATGCCAGAGCTGAACCTCTGCTCCAAAGTTTTCACATTGGCCTGTTATAGCGCCACCAGGAGGCCGCTTTGTGCAAAACAAATGTTTTGACAGTACACCTACAGATTTTGTCCAAACATTACGCAAATTGGTACACAGTCTCTCTAGAGCCATTCAACGAAACGGGTCTTTCAGATTTTTCAGACTCCATCCTGATTGGCTAAGATTGGCTTCCAAAGTTCGCAGGAGTGCTCCGTTTCAAACAAAATGCTGCAAATCATGAACACATGGTGTGATTTCCGTGAAACTTTGCACGCACATTCCCACTAGGTCGAGGAAGAAATGCCACTTGAATATTTTAAACTCAGCCTCATGGTGGCGCTATAACTGGCCGATTTGTGTTTTTACCTATAACTGCACCGATCTGTGTAAAACCATGTATGCACACTCCCTAGAGGCCAAGGAAAAACCTTTGCTTGGAATTTTTCACATCTGCTCTTTATAGTGCCACCACGAGGCTGACATATGTAAAACACATTTTCTAATATTACTCCTTCAGATTTTATCAAAATTTCACGCAAATCGGTACACATGCTCTCCATAGTCATGTGATCATGTGATTTGTTTGATTTCTCATAATTATCCATCATGATTGGCTACGATTGGCTTCTAAAGTTTTCAGGAGTAGCCCGTTTTGTACCCGTTTTGTACAAATTGCCACAACTCCGCAACGCAGCGTCCGATTGCGGTGAAACTGTGCATGCCTATTCCCACTACTAGGCTGAGGAAGAAATACCACTTGACAGTTTTCAAATCAGCCTCATGGTGGCGCTACAACAGGCCAAGTCGCGTCACACACACACACACACACACACACACACACACACACACACACACACACACACACACACACACACACACACACACACACACAAATACACATGTTTATATTACTCCTAAACATTTTGCCAAACATCACACACAATCCTATCCTCCTGGTGGAGACCTGTGCCCAGAAGGGCACTTTTTCTAGTTATTTCTGCGCCTGCACCACCTGGCCATTATTTGGCTACAGTTACTGTCGAGCATGTTTTTCTTGGAGGTATGAAGTCTTTTTGATTTAATATTGAGACTAGGGGAGCTTATAGGCAGCTCTGCTCTGCTGCTTAATTGATTTGACCTGGGATCAGATTCTACAGTTTTCTGAAAAAGCTATGTTTCTATGTCAGTCGTTCTTCGATTTTTCAAAAATAGCAGACCTACAAGCTCGTAGTGAGCCACTCGGTGGCGCGCTATGAGCTTGTAGATCTGCTATTTTTCAATAGCTAAAGCATAACATAATGCTAACACCAAAAGGGGTTCCCGCCCAAAATGGGTTAATTGCACGCACGCAAACGGACTGCCATGATGTAATCAGTTATTTGGTAGCACAGCTGTGTAAAAATTGCAATACAAACATTTTAAAAAGGCTGTCATATAATCTTAATATATTCTTTTCAAATGAGGTCTGGCCTTATAGATCAAAAATACATGTGGTCAGTTTTTTTAATGAATACATTTTCAACTATTTGAATAAAAGGTTGTGCACATCAGTGAAACTAACCGCTGGGAAAATCCCTAATTGCGAGAGTGTAGGCGTAATGACATCAGTGCAACTCAGGGCTTGGGCATTCTAACCCTACCATCTCTCTCCATATCGTTTGATAAAGGCATATAAAAAGCATGTCTTATACACCCAATGAAAATATACACTTCACGGAATATAGACCACTTGGAATTGTAACAATCGCTTGAGTATTGTGTAAGTTAAATTTAAACTTTTTGGGGGGATGTGGAGGAATTGACATACTTGTGAGGACCTCTGCTTGGATTGTTGAGTTGCAAGCTGCAATGCTCACAACACGCTGTGACTTATTGGAGCTTGTAGATCTTCTATTTTCTGTACACCATCATTCAACAAAATGTAAATTAAGCTGACTAAGTTTGCAAATAATGGCCTATGGGCGCTTTTACTCTGAAGCCCCCCCCTGGAAACAATCCGGAAGAAGGCAGATATGAAGGCAGAGCGAAGAGACGGGTGCCTTATAGAGTCTCAGTAAAAAATAAAAAGGAAAAAAATCATAATATTCTTCTCTCGCCTGATATCATTGAGGACGCGCTAGGACGTGTACACACGTCCTATGAACGTGTCGATTGGGTTCCCTAGGACGTGTGGAGCCGTCCTACGGACGGAAACGGTTAAGCAAAATGTTGTCGGAACCATTGCCCACTACCTACAGTTATTACTGTAGGTAGTGGGCGGCTATTTGAGTAAAGGCTATTATTTCGGAATGTACGATAAATTGTCACACAAATAATTGCAATTAATGATTTAATTGTCTTTTTGGCATTGGAAATTGGAACATTTAATATGAACAGAAATTACATTTCTGCTTGTCTTTTAGGCTTCGTGCAAAAAGTTCACAGAACAGATCTGACGAATAACTGAAATATACCAATAAAGTACTGCCCGTACCGTCGACTCATCATCGTTCCAACTTGCGTACTGATTACACAACGATATGCTAAACGGTAATAATCTACTCACAACTCGCGATTAGTGCAACTGTTAGGGACGTGGTCAGGACCTGGACGAATTAGTGACGTCTCGATTGGGGCCAAATCAAGTCAAACCAAGACTAGTCAGATCTGGCCCAGATTATCACCTGATTTCAACCAACATACATTTTACCCACTAAGACGGACGTCCCTGGATGAATCAGAGAGAGTCTGATCGAGGCCAGGTCAACTTAAGTCATATCATAACTAGTCAGATCTGGCCCAGAATAAGCTATATTATTTAAACTGGTGAAGACGTCCTGGAAATGACATAAAGATCATCCCCATATGGGCTGTGATCTGGCCTAGTCCTGAACGTCACCGTGACCAGAGTCACCGGAGGACGTCATCATAACGTCATTTGGCTTGCTGGGATAAATTGCACATAGAGACTTTTGCTGATACATCAAATTATATTTGGCTAGAGATACACTCTGCACATGTTATTTTCCTCTGTGAATGGTCAGTTAGTGCTATATTTAGTTATGTTAGGGTCTGGGATGATGAGACACAGGGATGAAGCTGTCTCCTCGTCCGTCAGGACCCGGTCACTGCGACCTCTCTGATGAGACACAGAGATGGAGCTGTCTCCTCATCCGTCAGGACCCGGTCACTGCGACCTCTCTGATGAGACACAGAGATGGAGCTGTCTCCTCATCCGTCAGGACCCGGTCACGGCGACCTCTCTGATGAGACACAGAGATGGAGCTGTCTCCTCGTCCGTCAGGACCCGGTCACGGCGACCTCTCTGATGAGACACAGAGATGGAGCTGTCTCCTCATCCGTCAGGACCCGGTCACTGCGACCTCTCTGATGAGACACAGAGATGGAGCTGTCTCCTCATCCGTCAGGACCCGGTCACTGCGACCTCTCTGATGAGACACAGAGATGGAGCTGTCTCCTCGTCAGTCAGGACCCGGTCACTGCGACCTCTCTGATGAGACACAGAGATGGAGCTGTCTCCTCGTCCGTCAGGACCCGGTCACTGCGACCTCTCTGATGAGACACAGAGATGGAGCTGTCTCCTCATCCGTCAGGACCCGGTCACTGCGACCTCTCTGATGAGACACAGAGATGGAGCTGTCTCCTCATCCGTCAGGACCCGGTCACTGCGACCTCTCTGATGAGACACAGAGATGGAGCTGTCTCCTCGTCCGTCAGGACCCGGTCACTGCGACCTCTCTGATGAGACACAGAGATGGAGCTGTCTCCTCGTCCGTCAGGACCCGGTCACTGCGACCTCTCTGATGAGACACAGAGATGGAGCTGTCTCCTCATCCGTCAGGACCCGGTCACGGCGACCTCTCTGATGAGACACAGAGATGGAGCTGTCTCCTCATCCGTCAGGACCCGGTCACGGCGACCTCTCTGATGAGACACAGAGATGGAGCTGTCTCCTCATCCGTCAGGACCCGGTCACTGCGACCTCTCTGATGAGACACAGAGATGGAGCTGTCTCCTCATCCGTCAGGACCCGGTCACTGCGACCTCTCTGATGAGACACAGAGATGGAGCTGTCTCCTCGTCCGTCAGGACCCGGTCACTGCGACCTCTCTGATGAGACACAGAGATGGAGCTGTCTCCTCGTCCGTCAGGACCCGGTCACTGCGACCTCTCTGATGAGACACAGAGATGGAGCTGTCTCCTCATCCGTCAGGACCCGGTCACGGCGACCTCTCTGATGAGACACAGAGATGGAGCTGTCTCCTCATCCGTCAGGACCCGGTCACTGCGACCTCTCTGATGAGACACAGAGATGGAGCTGTCTCCTCATCCGTCAGGACCCGGTCACGGTGACCTCTCTGATGAGACACAGATGGAGCTGTCTCCTCATCCGTCAGGACCCGGTCACTGCGACCTCTCTGATGAGACACAGAGATGGAGCTGTCTCCTCATCCGTCAGGACCCGGTCACTGCGACCTCTCTGATGAGACACAGAGATGGAGCTGTCTCCTCATCCGTCAGGACCCGGTCACTGCGACCTCTCTGATGAGACACAGAGATGGAGCTGTCTCCTCATCCGTCAGGACCCGGTCACTGCGACCTCTCTGATGAGACACAGAGATGGAGCTGTCTCCTCATCCGTCAGGACCCGGTCACTGCGACCTCTCTGATGAGACACAGAGATGGAGCTGTCTCCTCATCCGTCAGGACCCGGTCACGGTGACCTCTCTGATGAGACACAGATGGAGCTGTCTCCTCATCCGTCAGGACCCGGTCACTGCGACCTCTCTGATGAGACACAGAGATGGAGCTGTCTCCTCATCCGTCAGGACCCGGTCACGGCGACCTCTCTGATGAGACACAGAGATGGAGCTGCTGTCTCCTCATCCGTCAGGACCCGGTCACTGCGACCTCTCTGATGAGACACAGAGATGGAGCTGTCTCCTCATCCGTCAGGACCCGGTCACTGCGACCTCTCTGATGAGACACAGAGATGGAGCTGTCTCCTCATCCGTCAGGACCCGGTCACTGCGACCTCTCTGATGAGACACAGAGATGGAGCTGTCTCCTCATCCGTCAGGACCCGGTCACTGCGACCTCTCTGATGAGACACAGAGATGGAGCTGTCTCCTCGTCAGTCAGGACCCGGTCACTGCGACCTCTCTGATGAGACACAGAGATGGAGCTGTCTCCTCGTCCGTCAGGACCCGGTCACTGCGACCTCTCTGATGAGACACAGAGATGGAGCTGTCTCCTCGTCAGTCAGGACCCGGTCACGGCGACCTCTCTGATGAGACACAGATGGAGCTGTCTCCTCATCCGTCAGGACCCGGTCACTGCGACCTCTCTGATGAGACACAGAGATGGAGCTGTCTCCTCATCCGTCAGGACCCGGTCACTGCGACCTCTCTGATGAGACACAGAGATGGAGCTGTCTCCTCATCCGTCAGGACCCGGTCACTGCGACCTCTCTGATGAGACACAGAGATGGAGCTGTCTCCTCATCCGTCAGGACCCGGTCACTGCGACCTCTCTGATGAGACACAGAGATGGAGCTGTCTCCTCGTCAGTCAGGACCCGGTCACTGCGACCTCTCTGATGAGACACAGAGATGGAGCTGTCTCCTCGTCCGTCAGGACCCGGTCACTGCGACCTCTCTGATGAGACACAGAGATGGAGCTGTCTCCTCGTCAGTCAGGACCCGGTCACGGCGACCTCTCTGATGAGACACAGATGGAGCTGTCTCGTCATCCGTCAGGACCCGGTCACTGCGACCTCTCTGATGAGACACAGAGATGGAGCTGTCTCCTCGTCCGTCAGGACCCGGTCACTGCGACCTCTCTGATGAGACACAGAGATGGAGCTGTCTCCTCGTCAGTCAGGACCCGGTCACGGCGACCTCTCTGATGAGACACAGATGGAGCTGTCTCGTCATCCGTCAGGACCCGGTCACTGCGACCTCTCTGATGAGACACAGAGATGGAGCTGTCTCCTCATCCGTCAGGACCCGGTCACTGCGACCTCTCTGATGAGACACAGAGATGGAGCTGTCTCCTCATCCGTCAGGACCCGGTCACTGCGACCTCTCTGATGAGACACAGAGATGGAGCTGTCTCCTCGTCCGTCAGGACCCGGTCACTGCGACCTCTCTGATGAGACACAGAGATGGAGCTGCTGTCTCCTCATCCGTCAGGACCCGGTCACTGCGACCTCTCTGATGAGACACAGAGATGGAGCTGTCTCCTCATCCGTCAGGACCCGGTCACTGCGACCTCTCTGATGAGACACAGAGATGGAGCTGCTGTCTCCTCATCCGTCAGGACCCGGTCACTGCGACCTCTCTGATGAGACACAGAGATGGAGCTGTCTCCTCGTCCGTCAGGACCCGGTCACTGCGACCTCTCTGATGAGACACAGAGATGGAGCTGCTGTCTCCTCATCCGTCAGGACCCGGTCACTGAGACCTCTCTGATGAGACACAGAGATGGAGCTGTCTCCTCGTCCGTCAGGACCCGGTCACGGCGACCTCTCTGATGAGACACAGAGATGGAGCTGTCTCCTCGTCCGTCAGGACCCGGTCACTGCGACCTCTCTGATGAGACACAGAGATGGAGCTGTCTCCTCGTCCGTCAGGACCCGGTCACGGCGACCTCTCTGATGAGACACAGAGATGGAGCTGTCTCCTCGTCCGTCAGGACCCGGTCACGGCGACCTCTCTGATGAGACACAGAGATGAAGCTGTCTCCTCGTCCGTCAGGACCCGGTCACGGCGACCTCTCTGATGAGACACAGAGATGGAGCTGTCTCCTCATCCGTCAGGACCCGGTCACTGCGACCTCTCTGATGAGACACAGAGATGGAGCTGTCTCCTCATCCATCATGACCCGGTCACGGCGACCTCTCTGATGAGACACAGAGATGGAGCTGTCTCCTCATCCATCATGACCCGGTCACGGCGACCTCTCTGATGAGACACAGAGATGGAGCTGCTGTCTCCTCATCCGTCAGGACCCGGTCACGGCGACCTCTCTGATGAGACACAGATGGAGCTGCTGTCTCCTCGTCCGTCAGGACCCGGTCACTGCGACCTCTCTGATGAGACACAGAGATGGAGCTGTCTCCTCATCCGTCAGGACCCGGTCACTGCGACCTCTCTGATGAGACACAGAGATGGAGCTGCTGTCTCCTCATCCGTCAGGACCCGGTCACTGCGACCTCTCTGATGAGACACAGAGATGGAGCTGTCTCCTCATCCGTCAGGACCCGGTCACGGCGACCTCTCTGATGAGACACAGATGGAGCTGTCTCCTCATCCGTCAGGACCCGGTCACTGCGACCTCTCTGATGAGACACAGAGATGGAGCTGTCTCCTCATCCGTAAGGACCCGGTCACTGCGACAATTTACAATTTACAATTTAGGCATTTAGCAGACGCTCTTAATCCAGAGCGACTTACATTAAGCAAAAACAAAAAGCATGGCATACATCACATGTATAAAAAGTAGTTATCATGAATCATGCGTAAACTAAGAACGTAACAGTGGAGTATCTATGTAAACTATACATACTATACTATATAATATATTATACATGTGTACTATAAAGTGCTATGACTACATAAAGTGCAATTCTAGAGCTGTCTACATAACAAGCTATAAGTCTGTTTAAAATACTATCTAAGTCTACATAATGTGCTATCTAAGGGGCTAGGCTAGGGCAAGTGCTACGGGCCATGGTGGAGTCTGAAGAGGTGGGTTTTCAGACTACGGCGGAAGATTGGGAGTGAGGCTGCAGTTCTGACTGCAATGGGAAGTGCATTCCATAGTTTTGGAGCCAGAAGGGAGAAGAGTTTGGGACGTGTGGAGCGTTGTCCCGGCGTTTTTAGTGAAGGTACCTCCAGCTTCCCTGCGTTGGCTGATCTGAGTGAGCGGGAGGGTTTGTAGGGTACGATCATACTTGTGAGATATGGGGGGGCCATGCCTTTGGTTGCTTTGAATGCCAGCATCAGAGTTTTGTATTCTGTGCGGGCAGCGACCGGGAGCCAATGGAGCGAGCGGAGAAGGGGGGAGACGTGTGAGAATTTTGGCTGGTTGAAGACCAAGCGTGCTGCGGCATTTTGGATCAGTTGGAGGGGCTTAAGTGCACATGCCGGTAGGCCAGTAAGGAGGGAGTTGCAATAGTCAAGTTTTGACAAGACTGTTGTCTGGATTAGGAGCTGGGCTGACTCCTGGGTGAGGAACGGTCTAATTCGTCGTATGTTGTAGAGTGTAAACCTACAGGATCTAGTGACAGCTGTGATGTGTGTTTTGAACGAGAGCTGACTGTCCAGGACAACACCAAGGTTCCTGGCTGTCGGGACAGACTTTACCAGGGCGTTGTCTACGGAGATAGTTAGCTCCCGCATAGGGCAGGACTTAGCTGGGAAGAACAGAAGCTCAGTCTTGTCTGGGTTCAGCTTGAGGTGGTTGGAAGACATCCACTGTGAGATGTCAGCCAGGCATGCAGTGATGCGCTCTTCTACCTGGGTGGCAGAGGGGGGGAAGGATAGAAACAGTTGTGTGTCATCGGCATAGCAGTGATAGGATATATTGTGAGCAGAGATGATGGTGCCAAGGGATTTAGTGTACAGTGAGAAGAGGAGGGGACCAAGTACAGATCCCTGTGGGACCCCAGTTTGGAGGGTGCGGGGGGGTGATAGCAAACCTTTCCAAGAAACCTGGTAAGTCCGGTCAGAGAGGTAGGAGGAGAACCACTTCAGCGCCGTCCCGCCTATGCCTAGATCAGCTAGGGTGCCTAGGAGCAGCTGGTGGTTCACTGTGTCAAATGCCGCCGATAGGTCTAGGAGAATCAGGACTGCAGAGTGGGAAGCAGCCTGGGCAGCATGTAGTGCTTCTGTGACTGCGAGGAGTGCAGTTTCCGTGGAGTGTGCCTTCTTGAATCCTGACTGGTTGGGATCCAGCAGGTTGTTCTCTGAGAGATGGAGAGAAAGCTGGTTAGAGACAACACGTTCAAGGGTTTTGGAAAGAAAGGAAAGGAGTGATACCGGTCTGTAGTTCTTGACATCTGAGGGGTCAAGAGTTGGTTTTTTGAGGAGTGGTGATACCCTGGCTGACTTGAAGGCAGATGGGACGCAGCCTGAGGTTACTGAGGTGTTGATAATGGAAGTGATGAAGGGGAGCAAGTCAGGTGCGATGGTCTGGAAGATTGGAGACGGGGCGGGGTCAAGAGGACAGGTGGTAGGTCTAGTGGATGTGACTAGTTTCAGGACCTCATCTGGGGATAGAGGAGAGAAGGAGGACATGCATGGTATGTTATGGTTAGCATTGGTTGAGTCGAGTGCTTCTTTATGGGGGAGGGGGGTAAAGGAGCTACTGATATCATCAACCTTCTTTTCGAAGTAGTTGGCAAAGGCCTCCGCGGTGAGGGATGAGGGTTGAGTGGGGGGAGGGGGTTTAAGGAGGGAGGAGAAAGTGGAGAAGAGTTTCCTTGGGTTAGAAGTGCAGGATTGGATTTTGGTGTGGTAGAAGGAGGTTTTAGCGGTGGTTAGTGAGAGGGAGAAGGCAGAGAGGAGTGAATGAAAGTGGGAGAGATCATCTGGTAGCTTTGTCTTGTGCCACTTCCTTTCAGCTGCCCTGAGAGGTGTTCGTTCAGATCTGAGGGTTTCAGATAACCAGGGGGCCGGTGGGGATGAGCGAGCTGGCCTGGTCGAGAGAGGGCAGTGTTGGTCAAATGCAGATGAGATAGAGGAGAGGAAGGATGTGGTTGCGGGGTCGGGTGAGAGAGAGAGGAAGGACTCTAGGGAGGGTAGAGAGGAGAGAATAGAGGATGAGAGGGAGGAGGGGTTTAGGGACTTGAGATTGCGTCGGGTGGTGACGGTCGGAGGGTGAGTAGGTTTAGGTGGGAGAGTAGAGAGAGAGAGGGAGAAGGTTATGAAGTGGTGGTCAGACCTAATTAAGGGAGTAACAGAGAGTGTGGAGGGGGAGCAGGCTCTGCAGAACACGAGGTCCAAAACATTACCAGCCTTGTGAGTGGGAGGGGAGGGAGAAAGGGAGAGGTCAAACGAGGATAGGAGGGACGTAACGGGAAGATACTTCTCTGCCGTAGGTAGGTTAAAGTCACCCAGTAGAATCAGGGGGGTGCCATCCTCCGGAAACGAGCTGATCAGAGAGTCTAGTTCTTCCAGGAAGTTCCCAAGGGTTCCTGGGGGGCGATAGAGCACAATGAGGGTGAGGGGGACTGGTTGTGATATTGAGATAGCATGAAATTCACATGTGGTGAGAGAAAGGTGAGAGAGATTTAAGACACGGAAATTCCATTTCGGGGACATGAGTATCCCTGTACCACCCCCCCTACCTGTTGAGCGAGGGGTGTGTGTGAATTTGTGTGAAACAGAGAGGGCGGCGGGGGTAGCTGTGTTATCAGGGGTAATCCAGGTTTCGGTTAGAGCAAGGAAATGCAGAGACTTGAGGGTGGCGTGGGCTGAGATAAATTCAGGCATTTCCTCTTTGGTAGCTGCGTGGCAGTTCCAAAGGCCTCCCTCCACCACAATGTGGTGACTGGGTGAACGAGCTGGGTATATGAGATTTGAGGGATTTCTGTGGCGGGGGAAGTAGTGTCTAGGGCGACATGAAAAGGGCAGGATAGGGATGGTGGGAAAACACATAGTACACAGTTAAATAAAAAAGAAATAAGAGCGTAATAATAGTAAAAAATAATAATAATAATAGTAAGAAGAAGAAGAAGAAGAAGATTGATACAAAACCCTGGGAGGCTGCCTCCTTCGTTAGATGTGTCTGGATGTCCGGGTCTTTGGCTTGGGCACCAGGCTAAAGTGGTCGTTGGTTAGCCGGAATGAGCTACGGATCAAGGTTCATTCACGCGCGTACTAGGGCAGTATGTATGGAAGAAAGGGAGGAAGTAAAAGAACCAACCGCAGAGATGGTTGAAGAGTAGAGGGGTAGCTTTAATGGATAGTTTATAGGGGTTAGAATAGAATAAGTGCAAAAAGGAACGGAGTGTGTTCCTCTACCTGTGTGTGTGTGTGCAGAGATTCAAAGTTTAAACAGCTGTGTAGCTGTTTATCTCCTTGTCTCTGCGACCGTGAGTGAGTGACTGAGTGATTTGAGAGCAGATATATA
Organism: Electrona antarctica; assembly: GCF_951216825.1. NCBI lineage: Eukaryota > Metazoa > Chordata > Actinopteri > Myctophiformes > Myctophidae > Electrona > Electrona antarctica. Next base: position 3,954,030 of record NC_136812.1, on the reverse strand, counting down.
CTGCCTGAGGCCTTTAATTAAAGCCTTGATCTGGCCAGCAGAGGGACTCAAGTAGATCACTCAGTGAGTGGTCTGTTTGATTCTGTCTGATGGCTGATTCAAAATTCAGATCAAAAGAGTCACTCCCACAAGGACTTAAAGTACCCACAGAGTATAGAAAGACAAAACAGAGAAAATACAAGATGACAGAATATTAGCAGAGAGGGTAAAAAACAATGCAGACAAACAGAAACAAGCTATAACAAAAACACAGAAAGGCAGAGTGGTAAGAAAAGGAGTGAGAATGAGAGAGATAGTTTTTAAGTGGTTAGAATAGAATAAGTGCAAAAAGAACAGAGTGTGTTCCTCTACCTGTGTGTGTGTGTGCAGAGATTCAAAGTTTAAACAGCTGTGTAGCTGTTTATCTCCTTGTCTCTGCGACCGTGAGTGAGTGACTGAGTGATTTGAGAGCAGATATATACTGCCTGAGGCCTTTAATTAAAGCCTTGATCTGGCCAGCAGAGGGACTCAAGTAGATCACTCAGTGAGTGGTCTGTTTGATTCTGTCTGATGGCTGATTCAAAATTCAGATCAAAAGAGTCACTCCCACAAGGACTTAAAGTACCCACAGAGTATAGAAAGACAAAACAGAGAAAATACAAGATGACAGAATATTAGCAGAGAGGGTAAAAAACAATGCAGACAAACAGAAACAAGCTATAACAAAAACACAGAAAGGCATCTCTGTGTCTCTGATGAGACACAGAGATGGAGCTGCTGTCTCCTCGTCCGTCAGGACCCGGTCACTGCGACCTCTCTGATGAGACACAGAGATGGAGCTGTCTCCTCATTCGTCAGGACCCGGTCACTGCGACCTCTCTGATGAGACACAGATGGAGCTGCTGTCTCCTCGTCCGTCAGGACCCGGTCACTGCGACCTCTCTGATGAGACACAGAGATGGAGCTGTCTCCTCGTCAGTCAGGACCCGGTCACTGCGACCTCTCTGATGAGACACAGAGATGGAGCTGTCTCCTCATCCGTCAGGACCCGGTCACGGCGACCTCTCTGATGAGACACAGAGATGGAGCTGTCTCCTCGTCAGTCAGGACCCGGTCACTGCGACCTCTCTGATGAGACACAGAGATGGAGCTGTCTCCTCATCCGTCAGGACCCGGTCACTGCGACCTCTCTGATGAGACAGAGATGGAGCTGTCTCCTCATCCGTCAGGACCCGGTCACTGCGACCTCTCTGATGAGACACAGAGATGGAGCTGTCTCCTCATCCGTCAGGACCCGGTCACTGCGACCTCTCTGATGAGACACAGAGATGGAGCTGTCTCCTCATCCGTCAGGACCCGGTCACGGCGACCTCTCTCGCGCATCGCGGCTTTTCAAGAAACCCCTGAATGGAACTGGAAGAACACTTTTCTTTCCTGGTCGGAACCTTCCGCCAAAAGAGACAAGAGTACGACTGAAAGTCCTTCCACTTTTATTGACATTAGTTCTTAAGTATATATATTTGAGTCCGTCTTATGTCGACCACTTCTTCGTTTTGGAACGGGAACACGTTTTCCTGGTGTTTGTGTGGTCATTGGGACGATAACTTATTTTCTGTGTGTGTGTGTGTGTGTGTGTGTGTGTGTGTGTGTGTGTGTGTGTGTGTGTGTGTGTGTGTGTGTGTGTGTGTGTGTGTGTGTGTGTGTGTGTGTGTGTGTGTGTGTGTGTGTGTGGTTATTGGAACGATAACTGCTACAGCTATTGAAAAATAGCAGATCTACAAGCTCATAGCGTGGCACCGAGTGCAGCGCTACGAGCTTCTAGGTCTGCTATTTTTGAAAAATCTTGAAAATGTGCCTCAAATCTTTGAATATATATTCTTTCAGAGTGAACGTTTTTAACTCAAATCTTTGCTTCTGGGGGAGGTCCCTGGAACAACATATTTTCAGATGGGGGTCGGCGGCCAATTACATATAATTCTAGGGGTCCTTGACATGAAATATTGAGCACCGCTGATACAGAAACAGGTATTTCAGAAAACTGTCAGGATTCAGAAGACATTTTTTTAATTTCGACGTCAGATCTAAATGGGTTAATAGCGTTCAGATGAGGTTATTGTTATTGTTTTACAGTGCCTTTATTACGCCAGCGTAGATTTATGACTGTAATAGTTTTCAGCGAGGTCATAAAGTGGCTAAAATAGACGTTATGGTCATGTGTGGTTGGTACAGTAGGCTGGTTTCTGACATCTGTTTTTATTAGACAAAATTTGCAATTTTTTTCTATAATGGCTGGAGCTCTTAGTCTTAAAGATGCTGTAAGTGATATGTGTGTTTGTTCAGTCGTTTGTTCAGTTATCTTTCCAGCTCTTTAGTAAACAGAAAATACGAGATACCATTACCAATTCATTCAGGAGTAAAAAAAGCCATTCATCAGCTTCAACTGTATAGTCCATCCATCCATCCATCCATCCATCTTCAAAACCGCTTATCCGTAGTCGGGTCGCGGGGGCAACAGCTCCACCAAAGAGCTCCAGACTTCCCTCTCCAGAGCAACATTAGTGACTTCCTCCTGGGGGATCCCGAGACGTTCCAAGGCCAGTGAGCTGATGTGTTTCCTCCAACTGCGCCTTGGTCTGCCCCGGGGTCTCCTCCCAGTGGGACGTGCCTCGAGGACCTCCCTAGGGAGACTGTATAGTGCCGCAGATATCTTTTTTAAATGTTATTGTTTATACCATACAATAAACCGCATTTAGTCATATTTATATTAAATATTTAACTATCTGGTGTGCCTGCAGCGGCGCGGTCGCGTCTTAATGCCACGCGGTCCATGTTGTTGTTTCTCCGTCAGTATTGGGCGCGTTCGGCCTCCCCGACGGTGCGGGGAGGCAAGAGTTCTCCGGGGAGGAGGAGAAGTTACCAGGGCAGGCTACATGTTGCTGCGGCTAACAACACTGTCACCAGCCAGTGGTTGTGATGTTAGCTTGGCTTGCAGCTGCGCAGCTGCGCTGCAAAAATAGACGGATCTACAAGCTCTCAACGCGTAGCGAACGGCGCTGCAAAAACAGGCAGGACGCGGCGCCTTGATAGCTTATCGCCCAACCTTAATGCAAATGTGTGTTTTTTTTTTTGGGGGGGGGTGCAGGGGGGTGTTCAGTCGACTATCAGTCGACTAACAGCAAATTTATTCATATTAATTTCGACTATACAAATCCTTAGTCGGGGACAGCCCTATTGGCCAGTAGTCACAGACCCCACAACGCTGACAGTGATGTATCACGGTGACAAAGCACAGGCCTCCTGAACTGGTGCACAAAGTTGCGCGCTCCATGGGCACAAATATGTGGGCATAGAATTCACCCAAATGTAATAATAGATTAAATATAACATTTATTATTTTCACAGAATCAAAGGTTTTATGGTCATGATTCACGCATGATCCTGGATGGCTTGATTCTAGGCTTAAAATAATTTATCTGAATATTTTTGGACATTTCCAATGAATGGGCTGTGGATCGGTGGAACCTCAACATGGTGTGTAACCACTTTAATCTTATATGCATCTACAAGCTCACAACGTGTTTCAATGTGATTGTGTTGTGAGCTTGTACATCTGCTATTTACAAAACATTTTACAACACAAATCTTGTATTGCGATCCCTGACACAAAATCTGTGGGGTTCCGTGCAAATACATATTAATTTGGGGGTCCTTGCCATGAGCAGTTTTGAGAACGACTGCCTTACAGGTCTGTAACCTTTGAGAGTGTACAAATGGAACCAAATGGACCCTATTTGGTTCCGTTTGTACACTCTCAGAGTTATGGCGGTCCTCGTAATTGAAAAGAGTTTGAAAACCACATGGTGCAGTCCGACCCTGACCATTTCCAAACGGCGCTAGTTAAAGTGGTTAATTAGCCTAGCGTGGATGCTACCTCCCAAGAGTGCTAAATCTGTCAGCGTCTAATTACGGCAGCGTAAACAGGAGACGAGATGTGAAAAGGAAACAGTCATCCAAGCGCTGGAAGTGGTATTACTGTAACAACAAAGTTATGTACAGTTAGAGTTCCCCCACATGCCGTTTATTTACGCCGGGGCCCCAAAAACTAAGTAGCTCTTTGACTAGGAAGGAGTCTTTGAAGGCTGAGATGTGAGAAACCGCAGATCTCAATGGTGTAAATATTGTAACAGCAATAAGTGAGGCTAAAGATGAGCTCGGCACGAGCGAGGAAGGGGAAGTGTACCCAGATGTGTGTCCTGGAGGAGAAGCTGAGAACCTGTCACAGCTTCTGAAGGAAAACGGCATAAACAACCCGTGTTCCATTATTATTATAATTTAGTCACAAGCTCTTGTTTAACCCATTTAGAGCTGACTTCGAAATTTTAAAAACGTCTTCTGAATCCTATACGTTTTCTGAAATACCTATGTTTCTATATCAGTGGTGCTCAATATTTCATGACAAGGACCCCAGAAACTATATGTTATAGGCCACTGACCCTCATCTGAAAATATGTTGTTCCAGGGACACCCCCCCCCCCCCCCCCAGAAGCAAAGATTTGAGTTAAAAACATTCACTCTGAAACAATATATATTCAAAGATTTGCGCCACATTTTCACAATGAAAGTAAAATCACACCCGTGTGAACTGAGTGGTGCACCCCCCTCCTCTCTCTCTCTCTCTCTCTCTCTCTCTCTCTCTCTCTCTCTCTCTCTCTCATTAGCATGCAACAGTGCAGCACTATCTCTCTCTCTCTGTTTCTGGCACAACAGCACCACTTTTGCCCCTACTGGTACTCATAGTCACATAGTCACATAGGTGGGTTAACACGGACATTGCTGTTCCTTGGAGTGGTTGCACCACTCAAAAAATAGCAGACCTACAAGCTCATAGCGGCACTCGGTGCCGCGCTATGAGCTTGTAGATCTGCTATTTTTCAATAGCTAAAGTATAACATAATGCTTAAAACACTAAAAGGGGTTCCCGCCCAGAATGGGTTAATACTTAGGGAAATGAAACATACGTTTTTCACACTTTCAGAGCATATCTGTGGTCATCATTTGGGCATACCTAAACAGTCTATGCCAAAATAATGGGAAAATGTCCATCTTTGTGTATTTTCATATCAAATAAAAATCAAATTTTAATTACTTCCTTTGAACGCAAACGTACTGCGTGATTACGTGGCGACTGTCGAGGCCCCGCATTAATTTAACTTGATTTCATTCACCTGGTTGATTCCCATCGCTGCGCGCTCCTCCAACACAGCTGGTTGTGATTACAAAACTACTCCGCTTTTAATCTCATTCAAGATGACATTCAGACAGTGTATTACTCCTTTTAAATTGTAATCATCACGCTAAAATATGTATCTGAAAATATAGGTTAGAAAGTATAGGTTAGAAATAAGCTACGAGCTTTGCTGCCCGTCTCTCTGTGACATGTAAACAAACAAACAAACTCAACGCACGCACCGCGCACGCAGCGCATGCTACGTCCCATACCCTGAAGGGATGCGACATTCTGATTGGTTTAAAAACACACAGCTTTCCGTTTCAGAGTGAAACTTCAGAATAAAATGCCCCAAAAAGCCATTGCACCCCGTCTTTAAAGGAGAAGCCGTTTTCTTACCTCGATCTGATGTTTGTTATATCCTAGAACGAGTGGTAGAGGTGAAAGATGACATAACTCCATCCCCAGCTCTCCGCAGCTCCGAGGGCGCTATGGGTTTGATCGCCCACCTACGGCAGCCCATTTGGGACAAAAACACAGTGGATAGTAAATGCGGCATTATGAAAGACGGATGTCCACAAGAAAATATGTTTAAACCATTTTGACCTGAGATCAGATTCTAAAAATGTCTTCTACATCCTGACAGTTTTCTGAAAAAGCTATGTTTCTATGTCAGTCGTTCTTCAATTTTTCAAAAATAGCAGACCTACAAGCTCGTAGCGCGCCACTCGGTGGTGCGCTATGAGCTTGTAGATCTGCTATTTTTCAATAGCTAAAGCATAACATAATGCTAACACCAAAAGGGGTTCCCGCCCAGAATGGGTTAAGCGATTTAGCGTTAGACCCCCCAAAAAATCCAAAGTAATGCAAATAGCAGATCTACAAGCTCACAACACGATTTTTGCTGCTTTTGCACGACAGAATTATGGCATTAATGTATGAAAAGAAAACCGTAAAGGGATGAAATAGGGATGGTTTCTGCGCAACGGTGACCATATTCAGTAAGGGACAGTTCAGTAAGGGTTCTTATAATGGCAGTGGGTATTTACTTTAATTAAAGTAGTCTTTAAGCGGGGCAGGGCACCCCTACTTTAATTAAAGTAAAGACTACTTTAATTAAATTAAGGTAGTCTGAGGAAAAGGAACAGTTCTGTTCCCCGGACCAGTGGCGTTTCCAGGAATTACATTTTGGGCAGGCAACAATTAGTAGTATACAAAGGCTGAAAGGCATGCATGTACATTCCAATGAGTGATTGAGGGTCTCAGGTCTTGTTTTTGTCCCCTCTTTTTTCTCATTGTATGGATTTTGGCCAGGCCAGAAATGGATTTGGACAGGCGGATGCCTGCCCTCGCCTTATTGTAGATACGCCTCTGCCCCGGACATTGTTTTGGGATATTTTGGCTGAGATGGCTCTGTTTGTCAAGTCTCAAGTCAGTACTGTGGAGATTACCCGGCGGTGTTGCTGCCCCTCCCCTCCCCTCCCCTCCCTCCCGGCTCATGGCTCTTCACAGACGGACTGACGGTACACAGACAGCAGCCTCTCCGCTGACCGTGTCAGTGTAGTGTTGCTGCAGGAGTGTGAATGAACCGTGCGTGTGGTCACTGGAACAAAGCCACCGTATTAGCATTTGAATACCTGTGTTCTGTGAACACCGTATGTGCCTACGTGACAAAATGACCAGGGGGAGGGGAGCTTCAGCCTTCAGTCAGTTCAGTGGGTGCTATTTGGCTTACTGTTGTGTCAGTGGGTGCTATTTAGCTTACTATTGTGTCAGTGGGTGCTATTTAGCTTACTATTGTGTCAGTGGGTGCTATTTAGCTTACTATTGTGTCAGTGGGTGCTTTAGCCCTCAAGCACTCCCGGAGTTGACGCCGCTGGTAAGTGATATAAAACAGTAATCCTGGTCTCTACACTGCCTCCCCCTGGCCAGACGGGGGCGCCTGATGGAGGGGAAAGGAACTGGTCTCTAAACTGCCTCCCCCTGGCCAGCCGGGGCGCCTGATGGAGGGCAAAGGAACTGGTTGGAATAACGTGTTCCTTCCACGCGCTCCGTCCAACCAGGGAAACTCCCCCTGTTCTGCCCTTACTATACGTTGGTGTATGGCTTGGCAGACAGTTAACATAATTCCCAATAAAGTTCCTTAGGCAGTGGCTTGGTTTAACTTCTTTACTGGTGAATACATTTGTAAAACTGCAATACAGAAAAAACAGAAAACACAGACATTTGTGTCAAATACAGTAAAATCATAACCCAAAACATTAGTCCTTTTTATGCATCACACAAGCTTACAAAAAGAACATGTACTCACTGTACTAATTGCATTCAATGAATCAAATTACAAAACCTTTTAGAAATGATCAAACCAACTTACAAGCATATTGTTTTAAGATATGCTTTAAGAGCCATAAAGTTTAACAATTAACACAAACTTACAGACTTATCCTGTCCAAGGCCTGAGAGAAAGGGTTAACTCAACATGCAGTGACTCACTGCCAGTGAGTGAGCTCTTGACAGTGTGCTGGCTTGAACTGAACTGACTCTGACCAAACTAATCACCTAAGAAATACCCTGGTGAGGCTACCAGGTGAGGAGAGTTACTAATTAGGCAAAGGAACATTGGTCTCCATTACACATGCAAGGCTTAAAGGTAAACTACATAGAAAGTAAACAGCACACTCCCCGCATGGTATAACTGGTTATACCACTATACAGTCTCTTTTTGAAGAACAATTTCTGAAACACTTGTCGGATGACCTTCACGCTGACTTTCCTCACTTTTTGTCGTGACCGGGATCAGCCTTGACGAAGAGTCCTGTAGGCCACCCACCCCCCGTCACCCGAGAGTCCCCCAACAGCATGACATCTCCAACTTGCAGATTGGGCTTTTCAGCCTGCCATTTCCTCCTAGGCTGTAGAGTCTCCAGGTGTTCCTGCTTCCAGAAGCTATCAGAGAGGACCTGGACTCTACTAGGACTAGAGCAGTTGAACTTCTTATTAACATGAATGGTGGTAGGGCAATTGCTTAGTGGTGGGTTGAAGACTTCCTCATTCTCCCCGCACTGATCTTCCTCAGTTGATAAGCGCTCCGTTAAGAATCTTTCTTCCCTTCCTTGTTTGACCGTAGCTTCTCCATCGTTGTCCATTGTTAGTTGGTGCACTGATGAAGAGTGAAGTATGGGATGTTTTGCAACATGGTGTGAATATTTACAATAGCCTGCTTCAGACCTTTGTTGCTCTGCTTCATACTGCTGCTGCTGCTCTTCATCCTGTCGCTGCTGAAGCACTTCGTCCTGGCGACGCTGAAGCACTTCGTCCTGCTGCTGCTGAAGCACTTCGTCCTGGCGACGCTGCTGCTGAAGCACTTCGTCCTGGCGACGCTGAAGCACTTCGTCCTGCTGCTGCTGAAGCACTTCGTACTGCTGCTGCTGAAGCACTTCGTCCTGCTGCTGAAGCACTTCGTCCTGCTGCTGCTGAAGCACTTCGTCCTGCTGCTGCTGAAGCACTTCGTCCTGCTGCTGCTGAAGCACTTCGTCCTGGCGACGCTGAAGCACTTCGTCCTGGCGACGCTGAAGCACTTCGTCCTGGAGACGCTGAAGCACTTCGTCCTGCTGCTGCTGAAGCACTTCGTCCTGGCGACGCTGAAGCACTTCGTCCTGGCGACGCTGAAGCACTTCGTCCTGGAGACGCTGAAGCACTTCGTCCTGCTGACGCTGAAGCACTTCGTCCTGCTGCTGCTGAAGCACTTCGTCCTGGCGACGCTGCTGCAGAAGCACTTCGTCCTGGAGACGCTGAAGCACTTCGTCCTGGCGACGCTGCTGCTGAAGCACTTCGTCCTGGCGACGCTGCTGCTGAAGCACTTCGTCCTGGCGACGCTGCTGCTGAAGCACTTCGTCCTGGAGACGCTGAAGCACTTCGTCCTGGCGACGCTGCTGCTGAAGCACTTCGTCCTGGAGACGCTGAAGCACTTCGTCCTGGAGACGCTGCTGCAGAAGCACTTCGTCCTGGAGACGCTGCTGCAGAAGCACTTCGTCCTGGCGACGCTGCTGCTGAAGCACTTCGTCCTGGAGACGCTGCTGCTGAAGCACTTCGTCCTGGAGACGCTGAAGCACTTCGTCCTGGAGACGCTGAAGCACTTCGTCCTGGCGACGCTGCTGCTGAAGCACTTCGTCCTGGCGACGCTGCTGCTGAAGCACTTCGTCCTGGAGACGCTGAAGCACTTCGTCCTGGAGACACTGCTGCTGAAGCACTTCGTCCTGGAGACGCTGCTGCTGAAGCACTTCGTCCTGCTGCTGAAGCACTTCGTCCTGGTGACGCTGAAGCACTTCGTCCTGGCGACGCTGAAGCACTTCGTCCTGGCGACACTGCTGCTGAAGCACTTCGTCCTGGCGACGCTGCTGCTGAAGCACTTCGTCCTGGAGACGCTGAAGCACTTCGTCCTGGAGACACTGCTGCTGAAGCACTTCGTCCTGGAGACGCTGCTGCTGAAGCACTTCGTCCTGCTGCTGAAGCACTTCGTCCTGGCGACGCTGAAGCACTTCGTCCTGGCGACGCTGAAGCACTTCGTCCTGGCGACACTGCTGCTGAAGCACTTCGTCCTGGCGACGCTGAAGCACTTCGTCCTGCTGCTGCGCTTCATACTGTTGTCGCTGCTGTGCTTCATGTTGTTGTCGCTGCTGTGCTTCATGTTGTCGCTGCTGCGCTTCATGTTGTCGCTGCTGCGCTTCATGTTGTCGTCGCTGCTGCGCTTCATGTTGTCGCTGCTGCACTTCATGTTGTCGCTGCTGCTCTTCATGCTGTTGCTGCTCCAGCGTTTTATAATGTTGCTGCTCCACTGCTTTATACTGCTGCTGCTGCAGTGATTCATACTGTTGCTGCTGAAGCATTTCAGACTGTTGTTTCACGTACTCACTTGTGCGTTGAGCTGAGCTGAGTGACGGCAACTTAGTTTTGATTTGGCTCCTGTGGGTTCCTTCATTTTCTTCTAAAACACATTGTAGTGCGTCTGCTTCAGCTGATGCAATTTCTGCAGCTTCCTCTGATTTTAGCAACAGCAGATTAGCTTGTAGATCAGCTTGTTGTTTTAACACTGCTGCTTCCTTGTGTGCATATGCTAGTTTGACAAGTGCAGCTTGTGCTTTAGCACGTGCTTTTACTGCAGCAGTACTGATTGGTTTTGAGCTCTTCATCATATTTTCAATGTAACATGATGAAGAGAATAAACTGCAGTGTTGAGCCATGTCTTTCTGTGAAGCCCGCTGTGCTTAAAGTCTTTTTACTGTTCTGCCCTTACTATACGTTGGTGTATGGCTTGGCAGACAGTTAACATAATTCCCAATAAAGTTCCTTAGGCAGTGGCTTGGTTTAACTTCTTTACTGGTGAATACATTTGTAAAACTGCAATACAGAAAAAACAGAAAACACAGACATTTGTGTCAAATACAGTAAAATCATAACCCAAAACATTAGTCCTTTTTATGCATCACACAAGCTTACAAAAAGAACATGTACTCACTGTACTAATTGCATTCAATGAATCAAATTACAAAACCTTTTAGAAATGATCAAACCAACTTACAAGCATATTGTTTTAAGATATGCTTTAAGAGCCATAAAGTTTAACAATTAACACAAACTTACAGACTTATCCTGTCCAAGGCCTGAGAGAAAGGGTTAACTCAACATGCAGTGACTCACTGCCAGTGAGTGAGCTCTTGACAGTGTGCTGGCTTGAACTGAACTGACTCTGACCAAACTAATCACCTAAGAAATACCCTGGTGAGGCTACCAGGTGAGGAGAGTTACTAATTAGGCAAAGGAACATTGGTCTCCATTACACATGCAAGGCTTAAAGGTAAACTACATAGAAAGTAAACAGCACACCCCCTGTCAGGTTTAAAGGAGCAACTTGTGTACAGCCCAGGATCACATTAGATAGACACAGGGGTGAAAAATGGGTTACAAAATCGTGGGATAAAAAAAATATATATAAAAAAAACAGTAGTCATTATAGTGCCAGTTCTTTGGGATTATTCTAACAAACGGATTTGGCAGTGTTTATTCTTTTTATTTTTAATCAAATCCTGGAGTAAGTTGAATATATCGTCATTATTATTATTGTTGTGATTAATATCGTGCGATCTCTGTGTAGCATACGACGGCTTTGGAAGAACCGTTTGATGTTGTCATCAACAGTAGCCAGACACCGGTGTGACCTTAGAGCACACACACACACACACACACACACACACACACACACACACACACACACACACACACACACACACACACACACACACACACACACAGCAGGCTCTGGGAAATGTCAGGACGAGTTCAAGGAAGATTCCTCCAGAGGGAGAAATCAAAAGCAGCAAAGAGCGTTTCAGGTCCCTGCGTCGTGATTGGTCGTTTAAAAGGTCTCTCTCTCTCGTGCGCCAAGGCTCTGCGCTTCGTCAGCGCTGACGTTTATTGCGCGGTTTGGCTCTCGCAAATTAATATTTATGTGTGCGTTTAGGAATCCCACGGCCGGGGGCCAAGCGACGCTTTGATTTTATTAGCGTGACCTTTGCGGGACAGGCACGTTAATGACACCGTCTTTAAGGCCTGAGCCATTGACCCCTGACCTTTAATCAAGCGTCGCCTGGGCGTAATGACTCTGGAGCGTCCGTCGTTAAGCCTGATTTACGGCGATGACAAGTCGATAGAGAGCAAGACCTCCAAACTCCACTTCCTGTATCTGTGTAGCGTAGGCGCTCGCCACAACCAGGTCATAGAAAAGGGACAAGTGAACTGCCAAGTGTCTGACTGTTTTTTAACCCATTTTGGGGCGGGAACCCCTTTTGGTGTTTTAAGCATTATGTTATACTTTAGCTATTATATTACGTAAAGGGAGTTCAATAGCATTGATTGATTGATTGAGCATTGGTTAGGGAGGGGTGACGTGTTGTGAGCTTGTAGATCTGCTGTTCTTGGTGTAGATCAAATACAGTGTGCATCTCGGGTATAAGAAGTGGTCAAACTGAAGTGATATCGATGAATTCCAAATATTCTCAAACTACTCTGCGGCTCCCCTCGACTAGGGTCAGGGCTCCCCTCGACTAGGGTCAGGGCTCCCCTCGACTAGGGTCAGGGCTCCCCTCGACTAGGGTAAGGGCTCCCCTCGACTAGGGTCAGGGCACCCACTACTCTGTGGCTCCCCTCGACTAGGGTCAGGGCTCCCCTCGGCTAGGGTCAGGGCTCCCCTCGACTAGGGTCAGGGCTCCCCTCGACTAGGGTCAGTGCTCCCCTCGACTAGGGTCAGGGCTCCCCTCGACTAGGGTCAGGGCTCCCCTCGACTAGGGTCAGGGCTCCCCTCGACTAGGGTCAGGGCTCCCCTCGACTCCCCTCGACTAAATGTACTTACTAGTAAGTAAGTACATTTTATTTATAAAGCACTTTTCAAAACAAAGTTACAAAGTGCTGTACAGTGGAAAACAAGATTAATTACACGACAAGAAGAAAAGCAAAACATTGACCTGCGCAAATAGGTCAGGTAGACATTTCACAGTCCAAAATGCAAACGAAATAATACGTTTTCAGCGAATTCTTAAACAATGTCAACAGACTCTGCATTCCTTATCGAAAAGGGGGGGGGGGGGGGGTCATTCCACAGTGTGGGGGCAGCTACTGCAAATACATGGTCACCCTTAGTTACCGGTTTAGTCGCAGGAACTTTCAAAAAGCCCTTATCTGAAGACCGGAGTGATCTTACATTAGGCTTTGGAAGCAGAAGGTCTTCTATAGAATGGGGCCAGCCCATGTAATGTAGTAGTGGGAAGCCCCTCCGTACTACTAGTTGCGAACGCCAGTGAACCTTTACTATGAGACCCAGCAGAACATGCCTGTGTGTGTGTCACGCTGTAACACCACCCGCCCGCCACCAGAGGGCGCAGCTGTATCACACACAAAAACACACACATGCACACACACACGCACGCACGCATGCACGCAAAAAAAAAACTTTAAAAAAACTAAAAACCAAAAACAAACAAAAGAGAAAAAAAAAGCTCTGTATGTGTCAAGTGCCACAACAGCTGCGTGTTCACGCGTCTTACTTGTACTACTACTACTATTGCCGCTGTGAATGACGCGTTAGTGGTAGGACCCTGCTGTGAACGATAACAACCGTGTCTCTCTGCTGCCCCCTGCAGGACGGAGAGAACATATTCTACCTGGCGGTGGACGACATCGAGTCGGACACGGAGCTCCTGATTGGCTACCTGGACAGTGACATGGAGGAGGAGGAGGAGTCAGAGGAGGAGGTGGTGGTCAAGGACGAGGACGAGGACAGCAGCGAGGCCAAACACGTCGTGGAAATGGGTACGGTTGGTTACATCCACTAAAACTACCACAAACAAAATGTTTGTCGACTGCCTTTTTGGTCAGGTGATGACCTGACCAAATGATCAACCTGAAAATGTAGACGACATGTTCGCCACCTAGTGGACTCTAATAGAGGTGCGATATTGAGGGGGCAGAAAACAACTTCCGGTTGTCCCCATTCGTTGTCCCCATTCGTTGTCCCCATTCAATAGAAGTCTATGTAGAGCAGGCCAACAGCACGTGCACCAAGGCCCGCCCCTACTCAATCATGATTGGAGGAAGGCCCCTCTCATCCTGATTGGATGAAGGCTGGCTAACCCTAGCCAAAAACGAAACCTAAGGTTTTTTGACTCCAGGGGTTAACTGTAACCTGACTCCGCCAGATGGGGCAGCAGAGAGTACACTGGGTTCCCCCCCTCCTGCTCCCATCTGGGAACTCTCAGGCAGACTTGATGCTCCGGCCACCAAATGGCCTGGCCAATCAGCGGCAGCTAGAGGCGGGATCAAGGCAGCACTGTGTATGTATGTCAGCAGCAGGTTATGTGGTCAGCACACAAAATAGTAGGGAGGAAAATCACTCAATAGTAGGGAGGATTATCAAAGGAAAATCACTGAATATAGCTCAGAAAATAAATAAAAATAAGAAAAAAATACAAAAACTTTTTTTTTGTATGTCACAACTGCGGTAATTGGTGGTCTCTCCAAACTCCCTCTGGGGTCGACATCGGACCCAATAATGTGTCATCATGGGCTCATTGGGCTGGGCTCTAATAGATACCCATCCATGTGTCATGGGCTCATTGGGCTGTGCTCTAATAGACACCCATCCATGGGCTCATTGGGCTGTGCTCTAATAGATACCCATCCATGGGCTCATTGGGCTGTGCTCTAATAGATACCCATCCATGGGCTCATTGGGCTGTGCTCTAATAGACACCCATCCATGGGCTCATTGGGCTGTGCTCTAATAGACACCCATCCATGGGCTCATTGGGCTGTGCTCTAATAGATACCCATCCATGGGCTCATTGGGCTGTGCTCTAATAGATACCCATCCATGGGCTCATTGGGCTGGGCTCTAATAGACACCCATCCATGGGCTCATTGGGCTGGGCTCTAATAGATACCCATCCATGGGCTCATTGGGCTGTGCTCTAATAGATACCCATCCATGTGTCATGGGCTCATTGGGCTGGGCTCTAATAGACACCCATCCATGGGCTCATTGGGCTGGGCTCTAATAGATACCCATCCATGGGCTCATTGGGCTGTGCTCTAATAGATACCCATCCATGGGCTCATTGGGCTGGGCTCTAATAGATACCCATCCATGGGCTCATTGGGCTGTGCTCTAATAGACACCCATCCATGGGCTCATTGGGCTGTGCTCTAATAGATACCCATCCATGGGCTCATTGGGCTGTGCTCTAATAGATACCCATCCATGGGCTCATTGGGCTGTGCTCTAATAGATACCCATCCATGGGCTCATTGGGCTGGGCTCTAATAGACACCCATCCATGGGCTCATTGGGCTGTGCTCTAATAGATACCCATCCATGGGCTCATTGGGCTGGGCTCTAATAGACACCCATCCATGGGCTCATTGGGCTGGGCTCTAATAGATACCCATCCATGGGCTCATTGGGCTGTGCTCTAATAGACACCCATCCATGGGCTCATTGGGCTGGGCTCTAATAGATACCCATCCATGTGTCATGGGCTCATTGGGCTGGGCTCTAATAGACACCCATCCATGGGCTCATTGGGCTGTGCTCTAATAGACACCCATCCATGTGTCATGGGCTCATTGGGCTGTGCTCTAATAGACACCCATCCATGGGCTCATTGTGCTGGGCTCTAATAGATACCCATCCATGGGCTCATTGGGCTGTGCTCTAATAGATACCCATCCATGGGCTCATTGGGCTGTGCTCTAATAGATACCCATCCATGGGCTCATTGGGCTGTGCTCTAATAGATACCCATCCATGTGTCATGGGCTCATTGGGCTGGGCTCTAATAGATACCCATCCATGGGCTCATTGGGCTGTGCTCTAATAGATACCCATCCATGGGCTCATTGGGCTGTGCTCTAATAGATACCCATCCATGGGCTCATTGGGCTGTGCTCTAATAGATACCCATCCATGGGCTCATTGGGCTGTGCTCTAATAGATACCCATCCATGGGCTCATTGGGCTGTGCTCTAATAGATACCCATCCATGGGCTCATTGGGCTGGGCTCTAATAGATACCCATCCATGGGCTCATTGGGCTGTGCTCTAATAGATACCCATCCATGGGCTCATTGGGCTGGGCTCTAATAGATACCCATCCATGGGCTCATTGGGCTGGGCTCTAATAGATACCCATCCATGGGCTCATTGGGCTGGGCTCTAATAGATACCCATCCATGGGCTCATTGGGCTGGGCTCTAATAGATACCCATCCATGGGCTCATTGGGCTGGGCTCAGACACCCATCCATTACATGGATTCATATCCATCCATCTGGTTCACATTACGCATGATGACGTGTTTCAGTACATGCTACAGTCTCTGCATCTTACAGAACATCGACCGGTGTGGTTGACATGCTACAGTCTCTGCATCTTACAGAACATCGACCGACCGGTGTGGTTGACATTCATTAAATCAAATATCGTTATTTCTGGACAAGAAATACAGAACATTACCATATCGATAATGCTATGACACGTTCGAGATGACTTTCAGAAGATATTCAGATGCAAGCGATCATCCATTTAGTAATGAATGGAGACGTAGTCGTGTTCATTCCTTTCAGGTTGAGCAGTCCAGTGACTTTACAACATTACTTTATCATTTGGGCTGTGTCCACTTTGGATATATGATGTCCAGAACGCTACTTATGCACTGAGGACGATGATTATGGGTGTTGTTATGTCTTCAAGTAACGAGGCAGTGCACACGTTTGATATGAGCGGCAGCACAACACACACATGAGGGGACACTCAACACTTGCTATGTTGTTCATGAACGCGCGCAGTAGACACGCACTAAACTACGGCAAGTCTGTTAGGACAAACAGTACAGTTTATCACACATGTCAATACACCACAGGTGTGTTTCTCCAACCAGTGTTCATTTCATCGACTAAAACAATGACTAAAGTTGTTGGTCGAATACCTACTATTTGACTAATGTTAGGGAGGGACCAGTGGAGAACAGATCCAGTAGAACTAACTTGGGCTATTCATTTTATGCTTGGTTGCAGTTGTCAATCATGCTCCAAAAATAGATCTACAAGCTCAGTTCAGTTTTATTTTCTGAATGTTGGGCATACAGTACATACATAAACATTCTCAGTTTTTCTTTTTTTCCCCTTTTT
>NC_136812.1:3907089-3932089 GCF_951216825.1 Electrona antarctica | reverse complement strand
AATATTTTATTTACCGTGTGTTAGCTGTTTTCAGCATCCGTTGCTAGCCACCGATGAGCCACGCACGCACGCACGCACGCACGCACGCACGCACGCACGCACGCACGCACGCACGCACGCACGCACGCACGCACGCACGCACGCACGCACGCACGCACGCACGCACGCACGCACGCACGCACGCACGCACGCACGCACGCACGCACGCACGCACGCACGCATGCACGCACGCATGCACGCACGCACGCACAGGAGCGCTGTTTTTTCATTGCAATGCAGTGACTCTGACTTGAGTGGACTCGTGGGGGAGGAGTCCCGAGTGAATTGGTCCGAAACCGAGTCAAGTCCAACTGAAATGAAGGGCGAGACCGAGACGAGACAGAGTCAATGAAAATGTGGACTCGAGACGAGTCAATGACTCGACTACTACACTAGTAGGGAGTTAGATGCCTGACAAATAGGCCTACAGTTAATTTATCTGTGTACATTTGTCTGTTGAACAACAGCAAAAAGGGCAGATCTACTATGAGCTGAGAACTTTTTAGATCTATTTCCGCTAGTTTTTGAAAGTATAAAATGGAAAATGAATTAACTGCATTCATTGCCAGTCGGTCATTGTCTTTTTTTTTTTTATAATTCAAAATCTTATTTGTTTTTGCCAGTCTTTTTTCTTTTTCTTTTTTTTTGTGTGGCTTTCGTCTTTTTTTATTTTATTTTTTTTATGAAGGGACAGACAGTAGGCTGACAGGAAATGGGGAGTGACATGCAGTAAAGGCCGTCGGGATCGGGAGTCGAACCCGCGGCACACTGCGACACTGGATTGCCAGCCAAGGTGCCTGGACCACTGAGCCACGGCCCAGGCCTTTGCCAGTCATTTCTATATTATGTTTAAGTTGTCTGGTCATATTATCCCCCCACCGTGCAATCCTCGTTCACAGAGCCTAAGGGGGCAAACGGAAATGTCACTTTGATTTATGCGTCCCATTGTTCAGCGTCAAAAAAACAATTTGTAGGACAATTAAGCGTCAACTAAAATGTCCTGACCGTGACAACAACCCTATTCACCTCGCCTCTGGTTTTCACAGTGACACAAAGACCCCACGGCTCAGGGTATCTGCCTGTCACCGACACCACACCATCCCATAGGCGTTAGGTTGCGTGGTGCCAGCTTCTCTCTCTCTCTCTCTCTCTCTCTCTCTCTCTCTCTCTCTCTCTCTCTTCTCTCCAGAGGTGGTTTCTAACCCATTTAGATCTGAGGACGATTCTACAAATTCCTTCTAAATCATGACAGTTTTCTGAAAAACCCTATGTTTCTATGTCAGTGGTGCTCAAACATTTTCATGTCAAGGACTCCCACTTTTTTTTGTAATTGGCCGCGGACCCCCATCTGAAAATATATTGTTCCACGGACCCCCCCCAGAAGCAAAGATTTGAGTTAAAAGCGCCACAATGTCACAATTCTTCAAAAATAGTAGATCTACAAGCTTGTAGATCTGCTATTTTTCAATAGCTAAAGTATAACATGATGCTTAAAACACCAAATGGGGTTCCCGTTCAGAATGGGCTAATTATGGCTCTCGCTCTGTCCTTCCTTCGACAATTAGATATCAGATGCGTGCCGTTGGATTGGGTTCCCGTAACCCGGCCTAACCTCGTAATCTCACTCGCTCGACCTCATCATGCCTGATTTATATAGACGAGACCGAATAGTCGATCTGCGAGAAAACAAAAAGTGTTCTTTGTGAGCTTGTACTGCAGATCGCCTTATGTTCTGGGTTCTGGCACGCAACACCAGCGATCACCACCCTTCCACCAACCAGCTCAGTGGCCTTGTGGTTACAGTGGACACCGGGACACCGGGAGGTCGGGGGTTCGATACCCCGGTCGGGTCATACCAAAGACTCTGAAACATGGGACCCAGTGCCTCCCTGCTTGGCTCTGAGCATTAAGGTTTCCCGTTGCAGTCAGAACTGCAGCATCACTCCCAATCTTCCGCCGTAGTCTGAAAACCCACCTTTTCAGACTCCATCATGGCCCGTAGCAGTTACCATACCCCCTTAGATAGCACTATTTGTAGAATTAGATAGCATTTGATACAGACTTATAGCATGTTACATAGACAGTACTAGAATTGCATTTTATGTAGTCATAGCACTTTATAGTACACATGTATAATATAGTATAGTATGAATAGTTTATATAGTTTCATTATATAGATACTCCACTGTTACGCTCTTAACTTACCCATGTTTCATGATAACTACTTTTTATGTACAGGTATGTGATGTATGCCATGCTTTTTTGTTATTGCTTAATGTAAATCGCTCTGGATTAAAAGCGTCTGCTAAATGCCTAAATTGTAAATTGTAAGGTTTGGACTTGAGGTTTAAGTCCCTGTGACATACAAGTGTCATTATCATCTTCATCATTTTTCGACCGTGGTTGCGATCATGGATTTCACAACAATGCCACAGCAGACTTTCCGGTCCTTCATTGCCATCCCCAGTTCCTGCTTACTGATGCATGTGTCAATTTACAATTTACAATTTAGGCATTTAG
The DNA here is from genome assembly GCF_951216825.1 of Electrona antarctica. NCBI lineage: Eukaryota > Metazoa > Chordata > Actinopteri > Myctophiformes > Myctophidae > Electrona > Electrona antarctica. The sequence goes on along the minus strand of NC_136812.1, from coordinate 3,929,530 downwards.
CAGACGCTCTTAATCCAGAGCGATTTACATTAAGCAAGAACAAGAAGCATGGGAATACATCACATATATAAAAAGCATTTATCAAGAAACATGTGTAAGCTAAAAACGTAGCTAGAGAATATCTATATAATGACACTGTACATATAAACTATACATATATACTATACTATGCTGTACATATATACTATGAAGTGCTATGACTACATACAATGCAATTATTGTGCTGTCTACATAACATGCTATAAGTCTGTATCAAATGCTATCTAAGTCTAAAAAGTGCTGTCTAAGGGGGTAGGGTAAGTGCTATGGGCCATGATGGAGTCTGAAAAGGTGGGTTTTCAGACTACGGCGGAAGATTGGGAGTGATGCTGCAGTTCTGACTGCAACGGGGAGTGCATTCCACAGTTTTGGAGCCAGAAGGGAGAAGAGTTTGGGACGTGTGGAGCGTTGTCCCGGCGTTTTTAGTGAGGGTACTTTCAGCTTCCCTGCATTGGCTGATCTGAGTGCGCGGGAGGGTTTGTAGGGTTCAATCATACTTGCAAGATATGGGGGAGCCATACCTCTGGTTGCTTTGAATGCCAGCATCAGGGTTTTGTATTCTGTGCGGGCAGCGACCGGGAGCCAGTGGAGGGAGCGGAGCAGGGGGGAGACATGTGAGAATTTTGGCTGGTTGAAGACCAAGCAAGCTGCAGCATTTTGGAACAGTTGGAGAGGCTTAAGTGCACATGCCGGTAGGCCAGTAAGGAGGGCGTTACAATAGTCGAGTTTTGACAAGACTGTTGTCTGGATTAGTTGTGTCCCTAACGATGACATCAGGGAACGTCAGTTTTCTACCTCTGGTCTGCTTTGAGGCAGGACTCCAGAGAAGAAGGGAAGATATAACCTCATTGTCAGCTCTGTAGCAGTGGCTACAACTAGTGTCATACTAGTGTCAACTAGTCTCATGTCATGTACTAGTGATATACTAGTGTCATGTCCACTAATGTACATCATGTCCAGTCATTGGTGTACTTGTACTTGAAACAGGAGACAGGCTCCTGGCCCTATGGGCCACATTGCTCCGCGACGGTTTACTTACTTACACCGGCGATCAGCCTCGAGTATAAATCAGGCGAAATAAATCGGTCAGCCTCGCCGTCACCCCCGACCCCCCTCCTCCTCCTCCTCCTCCGTTTCCACTCGCCTCATTTCCCATCGCAGCGGGACAGTGTGTCTTTACGTTAACGGCCTTGTTGCAGATCGCAGCGTGTGTGCGTGCGTGCGTGTGTGCGTGTTGTGTGTGTGTGCGTGCGTGTGTGTGTGTTAGCGACACAGAGGGGACGCGAGGAGGAGGCTCAGGGTTTTTCGTTTCACAAGCCTCATCCCCGCAGGCCTCGTGAAACTCTAGAGCCACCGGCAGGCGGCCGGGCCGGGCCGGGCTGGGCCGGGGCAGACAATAAGGATTTCATCCTGGCGTCACTGGGTTCCTCGTCGTCTTGCGACTGGAATCTTTATTCTTTTTCACAGTTTTTTTTCTCGAGGAATAACAAGGGCTCGTTAAAATACCACAGCGCTATGCACCCCGAGCCCCGGTTAGACTGGACCTGTGGACTGTGGGATAGGGTTGGGATGCGTCAGCATTTTTAACGACTTCGGTTCTTTAACCCATTCTGGGCGGGAACCCCTTTTGGTGTTTTAAGCATTATGTTACACTTTAGCTATTGAAAAATAGCAGATCTACAAGCTCATAGCGCGCCACTCGGTGGCGCGCTATGAGCTTGTAGGTCTGCTATTTTTGAAAAATCGAAGAACGACTGACATAGAAACATAGCTTTTTCAGAAAACTGTCAGGATGTAGAAGACATTTTTAGAATCTGGTCTCAGGTCAAAATGGGTTAACCACTCCATCGTAACGGTTTAATATATATATATTTTTTCAAATCTATATAATTTTTTCCTTCATTATAATTTATGATAAACACAAATTCAATCGTACAGTATTTCATAGACATTCTTGTAGTTCTCAAAGTGAAGTCCAAATATGGACCCTCTGGGTTACTTGAGGTGGTTCCTCATGAACAAATATAACCAAATGGACCCTTACAGGTCTGTAAACTCTGAGAGTGTACAAATGGAACCAAATGGACCCTTACAGGTCTGTAACTCTGAGAGTGTACAAATGGAACCAAATGGACCCTTACAGGTCTGTAAACTCTGAGAGTGTACAAATATAACCAAATGGACCCTTACAGGTCTGTAAACTCTGAGAGTGTACAAATGGAACCAAATGGACCCTTACAGGTCTGTAAACTCTGAGAGTGTACAAATGGAACCAAATGAAACCATTTGAGACCCATTGGTATTGTCCTTGTATAGCAGACTGAAGATCACTTAACTGGCTCTGACGGTGTGATTAAAAACCCCATTCTGGCTCCAAATGTGATGGAACCGATTCCTGGTTCCTCAATGTTGGATCCGGTTCGGGATCCCAACCCTGCTACCAAATGGACGCTTACAGGTCTGTAATTCTGAGAGTGTAGAGGGTCCATTTGGTTCTATTTGTAGGGTTGAACCGGTTCCGTTCTTTTTTTCCCCCACCTAATTTTGAATCAAAATGAATTTGTTCAGATCCCTAAAAGTGTGTCACTAGTCAGGTTGGAAGATGCAGATGTCATATAAACCGTCATAAAAAAAACGTTTTGGTGGAAAAAGGTGCCTGAGAGTGTCCGTTTGTACTCTCTCAGACAGGGACGTGCACACACAGACATCAAAGGGGGCTTCAGCCCCTGCCCTTTTACCCATCTGTAAAACAACTGCCCTCTCCAGACCACGAATGCAGCATTTCCTACATGGTGAAAGAAATGCAAAATGCCTTCCTCTCCTCTCCTTCCCATGCCATGCTGGAAGGCAGCATTCAGGAGAATTGCTTTTTTCCCCCGAAGTCTCCTGAACTTGAACACAGTATTTTGCGTCGAACAAATGTGTTTAGAAGTCCATGTCGTTACACCACATCTCCACTAGATAAAGAGTGCTGGGTTTCGCCCAAGGGGCCAGTGAGGCTATTCAACGTTGAAGCTCTGGGCCCTAGTGGTAGGAGGAGGGACTACAGGCGGACCCGTGGATTCATGACCGCATTCATGACCGCATTTGACCACCAAAATTTGGTGGTCAAATGCGGAAGTAGACGTTCTGAGACGGTACTTCCGGCTGTCTTCCGCGTGCTTCAAAACGCCACTGAGCAACTTCCACTGACATGAATAGCTGGGGGGGGGCGGAGCTTCGCGCCAGTTCAGTCTCTATCCTTTTATATACTCTATGGTTGCGCCCCCCAAAAATAGCTGATCTACAAGCTCTCAACGCTGCGACGCGTTGTGAGCTTGTAGATCTGCTATTTTCCGCTATTTTTGTCCAAAAGTGCCCTCTTAACGGGGTTTCAGCCCCTGCCCCTCTAACTCTCTCTGCACGTCCCTGACTCTCAGAGTTATTGTGGAACCTTGAAATTAACCCATTTTGACCTGAGATCAGATTCTAAAAATGTCTTCTACATCATGACAGTTTTCTGAAAAAGCTATGTTTTCTATGTCAGTCGTTCTTCGATTTTTCAAAAATAGCAGACCTACAAGCTCGTAGCGCGCCACTCGGTGGCGCGCTACGAGCTTGTAGATCTGCTATTTTTCAATAGCTAAAGCATAACATAATGCTAACACCAAAAGGGGTTCCCGCCCCAAAATGGGTTAAAAAACGGTTTGAGACCCACCCCGGTATTATGTCCACCCAGATGTGATGGAAGTGATTGGTGGATCCTTCCTTGGGGTTCCGGATGCCGACCCCAACGCCGCGGGGAAGAGAGAAGAGGCTCCCATAAGTCAGCGGGCCAACGAGCCGTCGCCTCTCTGGACAGTGTTGGTGATAGAGATGCTCGTTGTGCGTCCCGCTCGGACCCATTTGTACGTTATTTACGAGGCAGATCCCCGGCCGGGCGTTTGGATTTCCAATCCCTCGCGTCAACAATCCATCCACTACTAGATGGTTCCATTCCGTCCAGGGTATCCATTACAGCTCAGTCTGATAGCCTCAGCAGAACCACTTCTCACAGGGAGGCAGGTTTAGAGACCAGGGTCACTGCATGATGGCTTTTTGTTAGGTTACCTAACCCTAGAAGAAACGTGGAGAACATGCACAACTCCTATGGAGTTGTTTATTGAGTCAACCCAGTCATACTTGACTCAACACAACATGCTCAGCACTGCCGCTGTTTCACACAAACCCCATCCCCCAGAGGAACAGAGTCCAACATCATTCTGTTTCACACAAACCCCATCCCCCAGAGGGACAGAGTCCAACATCATTCTGTTTCACACAAACCCCATCCCCCAGAGGGACAGAGTCCAACATCATTCTGTTTCACACAAACCCCATCCCCCAGAGGAACAGAGTCCAACATCATTCTGTTTCACACAAACCCCATCCCCCAGAGGGACAGAGTCCAACATCATTCTGTTTCACACAAACCCCATCCCCCAGAGGGACAGAGTCCAACATCATTCAGTTTCACCCAAACCCCATCCCCCAGAGGAACAGAGTCCAACATCATTCTGTTTCACACAAACCCCATCCCCCAGAGGGACAGAGTCCAACATCATTCAGTTTCACCCAAACCCCATCCCCCAGAGGGACAGAGTCCAACATCATTCTGTTTCACACAAACCCCATCCCCCAGAGGAACAGAGTCCAACATCATTCAGTTTCACACAAACCCCATCCCCCAGAGGAACAGAGTCCAACATCATTCTGTTTCACACAAACCCCATCCCCCAGAGGAACAGAGTCCAACATCATTCTGTTTCACACAAACCCCATCCCCCAGAGGGACAGAGTCCAACATCATTCTGTTTCACACAAACCCCATCCCCCAGAGGGACAGAGTCCAACATCATTCTGTTTCACACAAACCCCATCCCCCAGAGGGACAGAGTCCAACATCATTCTGTTTCACACAAACCCCATCCCCCAGAGGGACAGAGTCCAACATCATTCAGTTTCACCCAAACCCCATCCCCCAGAGGAAATGAGTCCAACATCATTCTGTTTCACACAAACCCCATCCCCCAGAGGGACAGAGTCCAACATCATTCTGTTTCACACAAACCCCATCCCCCAGAGGGACAGAGTCCAACATCATTCTGTTTCACACAAACCCCATCCCCCAGAGGGACAGAGTCCAACATCATTCTGTTTCACACAAACCCCATCCCCCAGAGGAACAGAGTCCAACATCATTCTGTTTCACACAAACCCCATCCCCCAGAGGGACAGAGTCCAACATCATTCTGTTTCACACAAACCCCATCCCCCAGAGGGACAGAGTCCAACATCATTCAGATTCACCCAAACCCCATCCCCCAGAGGGACAGAGTCCAACATCATTCTGTTTCACCCCAACCCCCAGAGAGGGAGTCCTCCAACATTCTGTTCTTCCAGAAAGTCAAACTTTGCATATTATTGAGCCGTTTGCTCCAAAGCCGCTTAACCCATTTTGACCTGAGAACAGATTCTACAAATGTCTTCTAAATCCTGACAGTTTTCTGAAAAACCTCATGTTTCTCTCAGTGGTTCTCAAACTATTTCATGTCAAGACCCCCAAATATATATCTGTAATTGGCCGCCGACCCCCATCTGAAAATATGTTGTTTCAGGGACCCCACCCCCAGAAGCAAAAATTTGAGTTAAAAACGTTCGCTCTGAAAGAATATACATTCAAAGATTTGCGCCACATTTTCACGATCTTTCAAAAATAGCAGATCTACAAGCTTCTATATCTGCTATTTTTCATAGTAGATCTAGAGTATAACATAATGCTATGAACACCAAAAGGGGTTTCCCGCCCAGAACGGGTTAAAACCGTCAATTATCATCATTTAGCTGAAGTGGCTCTTACAATAGCTGGGCTGTGAGAGCCAGAGCTGCTTAGCATTAGCATAAGTTATTGTAAATCCCAAATTCCAATTAATGGAACTGGGCGCTAAAGCAGGACAGGCATTCATGGACTTTTCAAATATAGATACATTATTAGTCAAATGACTGTACAGGCACTTCAGTTCTCTCTATGAAGCCCATGTCTTTATAACGCATTATATAATCTGCGTGTAACGTTAGAAGTGCTTTTACACTCCATATATGGCCAATACGGAATTCATTCCATAAGTTGATCTGACCTCATCAAACCCTGTACACTCAAGACACGCTCCATGTATGGCGCGTGTCATGGAGGAGACTGGATCATCAACTAGATCTGCAATTGGAGCTGGCCAGAAACTCTACATCTGACCTCACAGTGTTTTTAATACCAACCAACCGATCCAAGCTGTTTTCCTTCACACTGTGTAGGTCACTGTAGGACCATTAAATACTGTATTTGACTGTCATGTGTTCCTTCACATTGTGTAGGTCCATGAGATCTTTGACTGCCACGCGTGCGACAAGAAGTTCATCTCCACCAATCAGCTGAAGCGACACATGATCACGCACTCAGGTAAGTAGATGAAAAAAAAACACGTCTCGAATGATCGACTCCCGTCACGCCCCCTGTGTGTCATCTGGCTCCGTCTGCCTCTGAGAGTGTACCAATGGAACCAAATGGACCTGGTTCTTTGGGTCCATTTGGTTCCATTTGTACTCTCAGAGTAAAGCCCTTAAACATTACGGCCTTTTTTCCTCTGTGAAGAAATGTACATAGTGTGGTTCACGTAGCATGATGTTGTTTACACAGATGCTAAGCTTCATTGTCTAACGGTTATCCTACATGAATCTACATAATGTGGTTCACATACTGTAGCCTGTTGTTTACTCTGATGCTACAGTAGGTCCATTGTTTTACTGGTTTCCTAGTTTCTTTGAGGGACTATACATTGTTCTCTCTGCATTCTGTTTATGTGACTCTTCACCTTGTTGTTTGTGTTGACTAAAGAAGAGTTCATGCTTCCCCTGATCTCTCACTTGACTTGCTCTGGTTAACCCATTGATGCCTGGTGCAACCTATACGTTGTTCTACCCTTGATGCCGGCGCTCTCTCTGTGTCTCATCAGCTATTGTTATAATTTAGCTATTGAAAAATAGCAGATCTACAAGCTCATAGCGCGCCACCGAGTGGCGCGCTATGAACTTGTAGGTCTGCTATTTTTGAAAAAACATAACTATTTAAAAAAATAATGAATCAAAATTTTGAAGGTTTTCAGAAACCTTAGGTCAGGCCCTAGAAGGCGTTCCAAGATTCAGCCTCAGGTATCAATGGGTTAAGAGCATCTGCAAAATGTCAAAAATTGTAAATTCAAACTGAGTGTTAGCATAATATTTTCCCCAGAATGTTCGCCCATTATAACTATAGGGATCTGTATATATGAATAGAGACGGCACCCGGATGAAACCCTGAGGCGAAATGGACATAGTGGCCGAATTTGATATTGCAGCGTGGGCCCAAACACATGAACGCGCTGGTCCGTTGACTATCATTGTGCACGTTCACGATGACACGTGAACGCTGAATGCCTGCAATGATAGTCAGCGGCAGCGCGTTCATGTGTTTGGGCCCAATCCATCCCAGAATGCACTCTGTTCCTACCCAGAATGCACAGTGAAATCGCCTCATGCGCTTTTGAGCAACTTAATGCAAGTGGATGGGAGGAGAACTCGGGTGCCGTCTCTATTCATATATACTCTAAGATATATACAGTAGGTGGTATCGATAAGGTTTAGGCTTATCGAGTCTGTTATCGAGCATAGCGGCCCATGACGTCATGTTTAAACCCTTCTGGGCGGGAACCCCTTTTGGTGTTTTAAGCATTATGTTATACTTTAGCTAGGCCTATTGAAAAATAGCAGATCTATTCTACAAGCTCATCGCGTGGCACCGAGTGAGCTTTTTGAAAAACCGTGAAAATGTGGCACGAATCTTTGAATGTTTTTTCTTTCAGAGTTTTAAACTCAAATCTTTGCTTCTGGGCGGGGTCCCTGGAACAACATATTTTCACATTGGGGTCCGCGGCCAATTCCAGTTAATTCCGCGTGTCCTTGACATGAAATAGTTTGAGAACCACTGATATAGAAACAGGCTTTGTCCAGAAAACTGTTTTGTAGAATCGTTCTCAGGTCTAAATGGGTTGAACAATAAAGACATGTCTCTCTCTCTCTCTCTCTCTCTCTCTCTCTCTCTCTCTCTCCCACCCCCCTCTCCCCCTCTCCCCCCTGGCTCTGTGTGTGTGTTGCTGGTCTCTCCCCCCCCCCCCCCCCCTCCCCCCTGGCTCTGTGTGTGTTGCTGGTCAGAGAAGAGACCGTATACGTGTGAGATCTGTAGCCGGTCGTTCAAGCGCCTGGACCAGGTGACGGCCCACAAGATCATCCACAGCGAAGACAAGCCCTACAAGTGTAAGCTGTGTGGGAAGGAGTTCGCCCACCGCAACGTCTACAAGAACCACAAGAAGGTGAACCAAGGAAGGCCCGTTATGCTCTCATTAGCCTCGTGGAAGGCCCGTTATGCTCTCATTAGCCTCGTGGAAGGCCCGTTATGCTCTCATTAGTCTCGTGTAGCCAGACAACTATTCCACAATCTCCGAATGCTACGTAGAGTCTGGAACTACAGCTCCCGAAATCCGAGTCGGGAAGCAGCCATATTCCGTTCACAAAAATATATTTTAAAATATGTTTTCATTTCCATTTCTGCTAAGCAGCAAGCTATATATGCTTAGATGATTTTGATTTATATTAGGATAAATGTGCGCGACTGTAAAGACGAAACGGAAGTGGGGAGGAGGCTCCAGTTCTGCTTTATATTCTACTCATGATAGAACTTCCGTTGCTCCAGACTGTATGATGGAAATTGATGGACCACGACATCTCGGATCCAAATATTGTACTAAAAGTACAATATTCCTCCAGTAAATTATTTGAAAACTTTAGTTACTAGTTACTTTGTAGATTTTGATTATTGTTACAAAACATACATTAATCACTTCAGCCCTATATACATTTCAACCATTTGAAAATAGCCGATCTACAAGTTCACAATGCGTCGCATCGCGAGCTTGTAGATCTGCTATTTTCAAACTATGTTTTATTCATTTGAAAACATGAAATGGGACATTCTGCATAAGTACTTCCACTTTTGGTACTTTAAGAACATTGCACGTTGAATTCCGAACCTTTACTTGTAACAGAGTATTTCCATGTAGCAGTAATCGATACTTTAACTTAAGTACAAAATGCGAGTACGATTAATCGCCACCACTGTTTTTCCTGAGGTGCCATCGAGAGCGTCCTGGAAAAAAACAACCCATTTTGGTCCCGCTAGCTAAACAACAGCTCTGTTTCAACCCCGCGGCGGCCATCAGCCACACAGCTGAAGTGTTGGTCCAATCGATTAGCGCGTGATAGCATTAAGGAGGACATCAGGGTTCGGACGGGGCTTCAAAGCGGCCGCTATTAGCGGCGTGCTGCAATCAATCAGGGCCTCGGCGGCCGCGGCTGTTTTTACTGTGGCGTGTCTGTCCTCCCCGAGCCTCCCTGTGTTTACTTAGGAGGGGAGGGGGGGTGGTCACTCACACAGACAGATGGGGGGACAGGGGGGGAGACAGCCAGATAAACAGGAGCACTTTGAACCCAAAGCCCCTAAAGCTACATGTCTTCATGGAGTCAACAAACCAGATCAGACACGGAGCCCCTAACCCCACCCATGGCTGGAGCCTCCTGTATGCGCCAACGCCCCACCATGCACCAGACGGGTGTTTCACAACACACAGAGAGAGAGAGGGCGAGACAACATATAGATTCATGCTATATATGATCGTATTATACAACAGGTAGTTTTGAGGAAGCAATCTGATTGGTTGAAATTGCCATCTACCCATGCTTCAAACGAGCACAATGGCACACCTAATCAAAACATAATAAAGATCACACCTGGGTGAAGTGAAGGGGCGCTCTTATCACCGTACATCATCATGACATAAAACAGACACTATGCCTACAGTATTATGCTCGGACACTATGACGTCAAATTCTCCATTCATTGTCGATGGGAATTTAATGTTTGTTTAAGACTAAGTTTGTGGACGGTAACCATAAGCCTGAGGCCTATCGCCATGAGGCCTATCGCCATGAGGCCTATCGCCATGAGGCCTATCGCCATGAGGCCTATCGCCATGAGGCCTATCGCCATGAGGCCTATCGCAAAATTCAGCTCACAGAGCAGCTGAGAGGCTAGGCTAGCAGTGTGCATCATGGGACGTTTGTGGTTGTAGTAGCTAAATCTGACATTAAAAAAAAACTATGAATTCATAAAGTTTTTTTTAGAGTACCTTTTGCAGACAATCACAGTCACAAAGTGCTTTAACAACAATACAAATCAATAATACATCTTTAGTTACAATGAAAGTGAGTTGACGTGTTTGTATCTGTTGTATAATGTCCATTACGTGCGGAACTCGGGCGCCCGCATCAGCTGATCACTGGCGTGCCAATAATCACCATAAAGCACACCCTCTCGTAATATTACCGAGAGTACAAATGGAACCAAATGGACCCGTATAAGGGTTCAATTGGTTCCTACGGTAACTGTCAATCATTCAGCTGGGTGGGGACCCCCCTGGAACTTCCCTCAAGGACCCCTGGAGGGGGTCCCCCACATAGAGAGGAGCAGTGTCATTGGCTGACAGCTGGGGTGTGTTTCCTCCCCAGACCCACTCTGAGGAGAGACCCTTCCAGTGTGAGGAGTGCAAGGCTCTGTTCCGCACCCCCTTCTCCCTGCAGCGCCACCTTCTGATACACAACAGTAAGTACACCTTTATGTGTTCTCAAACCCCCTGAAGTAATCCTATATGAACTGCATGGGGACCCCCCAAAGTAATCCTATTTGAACAGGGGACCCCCCAAAATACTCCTATTTGAACTGCATGGGGACCCCCCAAAATAATCCTATTTGAACTGCATGGGGACCCCCTAAAATAATCCTATTTGAACTGGAGACCCCCCCAAAATAATCTGTGTGAAAATTGTCAATCTACGAGCTTGCTATTTTCACAATTTCTGACAATTTCTTAGGTGATCTTTGACTATTTGGCCAATGTTTTTAATATTATAGTTCAGTAGTTTGTTGATTACGTTTGACACAGGAATGGTATTGTTAAATGTCTTAAAAGTCCTTACATTGTCACTTTAGAAATGTGCAGATACACTTGCACATTTCTAAATGGTTTGTTTACTGTTGAGTGAGATCATATGGGGACCCCCCCCCCCCTTTGGGGACCCCCAGGGGGGTTCCAGACCCACAGTTTGAGAACCACTGCCACAATGGATGAATCAGCGTAGCCACAAGTGACTGTATTATTGACTTAACACAATTATGAGTCCTTTCCTTTCATTTGCTCCGAAGTTGTATCAGATAATAATATCCTCACAAACTTTGGTTTCAGTGACAATAGAGATGGATGGAGGAGATAATTCATGGCTCTTGCGTTTGACACAGTTTCCTGTTTCATGGACCCCCAGCGGGCCTGTAGCCTATAGGCAGACACTCTCCTTCAGTCCAAACACCACTCAGACAATCTGGATCTATTTTCTTCTAACTAAACCCATGCAGCGCTCCGTTTGTGTGTAGCTAACGTCGGCGCATTATGTCCAATAGCTGCTATTGGAACCCTGGCCTCTCGCATGACACCAGAGAGCACATTTGTAGCGTTGATCCAAGAGGCCACCCTCCCCTCGTTGCCAGGGGAGATGTTGCGATTATATGAGCTTGAGTCGGTACCACTGCAGTCACGTGGCAGTGGCTCAGAGGGTAGAGTGGCCGGTAGATCGAGCCGGATGGGAAGCGTGAGGTTCCCAGTTCGATCCCAGGCTCCCCCAGAGTTAGTGTCGAAGTGTCCTTGAGCAAGACTCTGAAGTTGAACCCCTAATTTCTCCCGACGTGCAGCTTGGTGGTGCCTTGCACGGTTTGCCTCCGCCATCGGTGTGTGAATGTGTCAGTGAGACACAGACAGACAGACAGACAGACAGACAGACAGACAGACAGACAGACAGACAGGATACTTATAGAGCCCATGCAGCTCTTCAGAATGGAGACATGATGACACAGAGATTGTGAAGCTGGAGGCATTTCCTGCCCGGCTCCCAGGAGACAGATTACTGCTGGCTCTGCTGGGTGGAATCTCTGCCACGCTGCAGAACAAGAAGAAGAAGAAGAAGAAGAAGACATGAGTTATGATGGCGTTTGTGACGCAGCGGGAGGAGAACAACAACACTTATTTGGTGTTATTGAAGAGAGAGAGAGATTTGTTGGGATGTGAATGTGAGACGACATGCTATATTAAACAAGTCTGTGTGGATGTGAATGTTAGAGGACATGCTATTCAACAAGTCTGTCCTCGTTGAGTGAAGGCACCATGTGCTCCCAGCTCTGTTCTGCAATCCCCCCCCCAACCCCGCCCGCCACTCCCACCCTCACCACGCACACGCACGCACGTATCCACGCACGCACGCACGCACGCACGCACGCACGCTTGCAAGCACGCTCGCACGCAGAGAAAATCAAGCGCAGCTGTCACGGCGTTTTTCATGTGAAATCGCATTGTTGTTTTAGAGTCAAATGAAACGCGCGGTGCAGCGTTTTAAGTAGGGTCAAAGGTCGCTTGTGGTAATCCTCCTTTAAAAGCCATATAAACACCTCAGAGAATGACCCACCTCAAGTGTGTGTGTGTGTGTGTGTGTGTGTGCACACGCGTGAGCTTGTTTGTGTGTGCGTGAGTGTGTGTGCACACGTGCATTTGATTGGGCCTGTAAGCCCCTTTTCTCAGCGGCGCAGTGTGTCTCTCCAGTCACAATGGACTCTCCCTCTCGAGGCTGTCCTTCAGTCTGTCCTTCAGTCCTTCAGTCCTTCAGTCCTTGACATTAACCAGAATGAAGGAACTTGTTTCCATTTGATTAACCCGATCTGGGCGGGAACCCCTTTCGCTGTTTTAAAAGCATTATGTTTTACTTTAGCTTTTGAAAAATAGCAGATCTACAAGCTCATTAAAATGAAATGGTGCAAATCTTTGAATATATATTCTTTCACAGCGACCGACTTAAACTCAAATCTTTGCTTCTGGGGAGAACCACTGACATAGAAACAGGGTTTTTCAGAAAACTATCAGGATTTAGAAGACATTTGTGGCCAAATTTGACTGGGACTGCCATTGGATTTTTTACACTTTTTGTTTTTTCATGTCGTATGAAAGCAGGGAATCATAGCTTCAAATTGACATTGGTTGTTCAGTTTGACCCACTAGTTTTGGAGATATGGCTTATAGAGTAATGTCTTGCAGAGAAACAGCGAGTTGAGTAAACAGGCTTGAAATGTTCACTTCTGTGGTCTCTAACATTACACCTAGCTACATGTTTAAGCATTTATTTCATATTTACATGTCGATTTCAGCTCTGACACTTATTTCAGACATGCTCTAGTATGTGTATGTGATGAGTGCCTGTGCTATTAACTCATTTTGGATACAAAAAAAGATATATAGTTTTTCTCCTCTGGTGAAAAGCTGGAGGTTGAGGTTGCACGATGTGAAATCTGGTCATATTTGTAGACTCGTCCTCAGGTCTAAACGGGCTAAAAGCCACACTGGAGACGGACGTACGGAGGGCTTTCTGGTTTCATTATGTCGCTCTGCCCATCAGAGTGGCCTCGCTCCGTTAATGGGGGGGCTTGTAGCCACTTCGGCTGCCAAGCACACACACACGCACAGCCCCCCCGTCCCCCCATCTCCCCCCCCGGTCCCCCCGGTGTGGAAATTGAATGATCTCCATATAATGGAAACAAGCGCGCCGCTCGACAATGGGCCCTGTTGTACTGAGGCAGGGTGGAGAGCAGAGGCGTGAAGAATAACATCACGCTCAGCTCGGCCAGGGAAGGAACAGCTGAGAGGTCTGTCTGTCTGTCTGTCTGTCTGTCTGTCTGTCTGTCTGTCTGTCTGTCTGTCTGTCTGTCTGTCTGTCTGTCTGTCTGTCTGTCTGTCTGTTGTCTGAAAGCTCTGCTCTGCCCGGGTCGGTCCTTTCTCTTTAAGCGTTTGATTGGACGGAGCCAGGAAGTGGGCCATGCTTCAGAACACACAGCCATTCACACACAGTTCAAGCTATTTAAGTTACCACTCTCTCTCTCTCTCTCTCTCTCTCTTCTCTCGCCCCCGAAAGCATTCATCGAGAGAGACGCGTGATAAGTGGCCAATTTTGGGGGGGCCAAAAGGCGAGAGAAGAGAATCAAAAGGACAAATGTCTCCTCTTTGTCACCGTGCCTGGACAAATCGCTCCTGGCGATGAAATGTACTTTCCCTCTGGCTGTGCGTGATGGCTCGGCCGTGCCGTTTAGCGGGCCACGACAATAGAGGCTTGGGCAGAAGTGGCACTTAGTTTGATGCTTTGTTGTCGGTACATATTTTTCTCTTTTGTGTGACGTCCCACCCCCCTCCCCTCCCCCTCCCCCCCGCAGGCGAGAGGACGTTCAAGTGTGATCAGTGCGACTCCACCTTCAAGCGGAAGGACACTCTCAACGTGCACATCCAGGTGGTGCACGACGGACACAAGAAGTACAAGTGTGACCTGTGTGAGAAGGCCTTCGTCACGCCCTCCGTCCTCAAGAGCCACAAGAAGGTAACTAAACCTGAACCTAAACCTAGCCCTATACCCAACCCTAACCCGTCCTCAAGAGCCACAAGGAGGTAACTAACCCTGAACCTAAACCTAACCCTATACCCAACCCTAACCCGTCCTCAAGAGCCACAAGAAGGTAACTAAACCTGAACCTAAACCTAACCCTATACCCAACCCTAACCCGTCCTCAAGAGCCACAAGGAGGTAACTAACCCTGAACCTAAACCTAACCCTATACCCAACCCTAACCCGTCCTCAAGAGCCACAAGGAGGTAACTAACCCTGAACCTAAACCTATATACCTAGCCCTCAAGAGCCACAAGGAGGTAACTACAATTTAGGCATTTAGCAGACACTCTTAATCCAGAGCGATTTACATTAAGCAATAACAAAAAGCATGGCATGCATCACAACTACCTCGCTGCTCAGGAGGTAGAGCAGGTCGTCCAATGATCCCTGGGTCGGCGGTTCGAATCCCGGCTCCTCCTCCTGTCCATATGTGGAAGTGTCCTTGGGCAAGACACACTGAACCCTACATTGCCTCCAATGAGTCGGTCGGTGTGAGGCTTTGAGCTCGCCACCGTTGGTGTGTGAATGTGGGAAGTGAGGACGCTGGCGTCGACTGTTCGCCGCTTCACCTCCCAATGTATGAATGAATGAAGCGCTTTGAGCACTTGGAAAAGCGCTATGAAAACCTAACCCTAACCCGTCCTCAAGAGCCACAAGAAGGTAACTACACCTAAACCTAGCCATATATAAGCATATAACTCAGTGCTTTTCAACCATTATTTATTCAACATTTGAGCCACGGACCACCGCTTGATGACATTTAGCCTCTCATACCCAAAACTAAAGAATATTTTCATTGTTGGATAATATGGCAAACGTTGATGAAAATAACAATTATTCTACCTCTTGTAAATTAGGTAATGCAGATGTTTAACAATAAGTTAAGTTAAAGATCTATAGCCTAAGGGTCCATTTGGTTATAGCAACTCTCCATCATTTAGCTAGGGACCACCTGGAACCTCCTCAAGGACCACTGGTTGAAAACTCAAGAGCCACAAGAAGGTTTATTGATTGATTGATTGATTGATTGAAATATTTATTAACAGTTTGCAGAATTACAGTACATTTCAAGCACAAACTCAATACAAAGACTGTAAACTGTGAGTGGATGACCCAATTAAGCATTACACTTGTTTACAAGAGGGTCCACCTTGTTCAATTCATCAAAAAGGTGACTAACTAAACCTGACCCTTTGGTGTTGTTTTAGTTGACTAAAACTACAGACGGAAACTAAATACAAACTAAGCTATGATGACTAAAACTAAGACTAAACATTGAATAGAGGAAATAAGCTATGATGACTAAAACTAAGACTAAACATTGAATAGAGGAAAGAAGCTATGATGACTAAAACTAAGACTAAACATTGAATAGAGGAAAGAAGCTATGATGACTAAAACTAAGACTAAACATTGAATAGAGGAAAGAAGCGCTGCCGTGGTCCTTTGTAGTAGTTGAAGTGAAAACAGGTGCAGCTCATTGGCGAGGGTTCAAACATGAAAAGATAAAAAAGGGGGTCCAAGGCACTCGGTTCCAGTCAGGTGAAAAAAGCCTTTATTTGTATGGCATGGCAACGATCATTAACCGTTTCCGTCCGTAGGACGTATCCACACCTCCTAGGGGTCCCAATCCACGCGTCCATAGGACGTTACAGACGTCCATAGGACGTTACAGACGTCCATAGGACGTCTGTAGACGTCCTAGCGCATCCTCAATGATACCGGGCGAGAGAGGAATATTCTGAATTTTTCCCTTTTTTTTAATTTGTCAGTTCGCCTTTCGGCTACCGTATGCTACGCTCTGGGCTCATGTTAGCGTACCGTTGACTTAGCTGCGCGGCAGAAAGAATGACTCGTCTCTCCTAATCCAGGGCGCTCTCCGTGGTTTTGAACTGATCGATATACTAGTAGTGGAGCAGATTAAGTCAATATATCATAAGAATCGTTCACTTGATGGTACAAGCACCAAAATTGGCACACAAGTGCTTCGGAACCTACTCTCTCAGAAAAGTACGTTGTCCACTTGAAAAAAACAAAATGGACACCATTTTTCAAGATGGCCGCCATTCGAGGTCGTTTTAAACCGTGTTTGAGCTATATTGAGCTATAAAATCCTATTTTGATGGCCTATACATCGAAATATATCTTTCTGAGTATGATAAATCCAATTCTGCATTTAGAACATCAAAACTATTTAATATTATGATGATACAATGGGAATTAAACGATAAAGTGGGGCATATTAAGTCCATATTCCATAATAATCCTTCACTTGGTGGTACAAGCACCAGATTTGGCACAAATGATGTCCAGGATGTACTTTCTAAGAAAAGTACGTTATCCAGCTGAAAATCCAAGATGGCCACCAGTTTTCAAGATGGCCACCTCGTCAAATAAATACGTATAACTTTACTGAACAGAAATGTGTGATCCACACATTGATCCAAACATCAAAATGAATGTATTCTGACAGGAAGAACTCAATGGTGTCAATTATTTAATTCCAATATGGCCGCCAGTTTTCAAGATGACGGCTATTACGCAACTCAAAATTAGCGTTTTTGGAAGCCTTCTGATCACCGATATTGTTGAAGGGCAACATCATTCATTGAAATGCTGTGATCAAGCTCTATTGGTTTGTAATTTTGTATATAAGAGTTATGTCAAAGCACAACCAGGACACACTGGTGACATCACTGCTGTGAGACTCATGGAGCATGAGCATGGGGTTCAGTGTATGCTTGTAGCGTACTAGAGGTAGTTGTGGTTTACTAACTGTTGTAGTGGTGTACTCACTGTAGTTTGTAGTATACTTTAGTGTCCTAAATGCTATCTAATATGTGTCAGCATGGGAGAGCTGAGACAAGGGTAACAGGGATTCAGTTACCTGGATGGTGTACAGATCGCACAGGACTTGCACTGGATGAATGGTCGGGCTAGGTGTAGGGCACCAGATGCTTGAACCTAGATGCATCCCATATTTCAATGTGCTTTGTACGGTTGGGTGGTAAAAGGATATATACCCTCAGCCTTTAACCGTATAACACAAGATGTTCGCTACTAAAACTGATTGGAGGAAGTGTGTCAAACAGATACGAAAGAGGAGTTGAAGTCTCCCCGTATTTCCACCCCATTCGACCGTTATCTCTGTATTGGATAGGCGAAATCCTCCGTTATCAGCACCTTTATACGGCCAATATGGCCATACTGGCATACTCACTGTTTCAGTATGTCATTATCACCTATTGTGACGGGTGATAATGGTATTTTTGTGTCACTGATGTCAATGACGGAGGCGTGCTGTGTCTGGTGGCCTTGAGCCACGTGAGACAACGTGCTGAGCGTTGCGACGGCCACCAGACCCGACTCAGCACCGTCCGAGTTACGTCCCGATAGGCAGAGGATAGTATAGTAGCCCCTAGTTTCCATGCGCCGACAATAGAGTTGGAAATGACACGTTCAGCCAAGGGTGAGTATGCCAGTATGGCCATATTGGCCGTATTCCAAGGTGCTGATAACGGTTGATTTTGCCTATCCGATACAGTGATAACGGTCGTGCCCATCATGCTAGACTCATCCAGATTGGATGATGGAGGTGGCAGTGAAGATACATTGAAGCAAAACAGTACAAAGTTAGTTAGTACCAAAAAGTACCAAAATTGTCGGCCAAATGTTTAGCAACGGAAACTCCAGTTTTCCACTAAGAGAGCAGCTGAAATTCAGAATGATCCTGGTGATGGACATGCAAAAATTCGAAGAGTGCAGTGGATGTGATCTCCCCCCATCGAAGCCCTGTATGACGATCGTTGTGTCAGCAAAGCTCGTGGACTTATGAGGGACCCAAGCCATCCCAACCGCAGAGATGCTTGCGGATGCTGCCACATGGAAAACGTTTTCAGTCTCAAAGCCACTGGAAATAGACTGCAAATAAGCTTCTTTCCCCAAACAATCAGATACATGAACGAACTGATAAGAACCGGGGCGAAAGTTTACCTAACTTTGCTACAACAGGGAAAACATGCACATGTATATGTTACTATTTTTCTAGCACTCTTTATTCTATCCCTTCGTTTGCTGTGCTTGCTGTGTTTTTTGTTGTTTGCCATCTATGCCGCTGCATTGTCTGTAAGGAAGCCAAACTAAAATAAGTTTTACTCTTATGTACCTGTCCTGTACACAAGATGTGTACAGGACAGTAACAATAAAGTAACAATAAAGTCCAACCTTGAACCTTGATCTAGGTGCCCTACACCTAGCACGACCGTTCATCCAGTTCCTTTTAAGTCCTGTACGATCTGTACACCATCCATGTAACTGAAGTTCCGTTACCCTTGTCTCAGCTCTCCCACGGTGGCACATCTTGTCAATTCAGGTGCGGCTATCTAACTACAATACTACAACTAACTAAACTTCTAGTGGAGATATATACAGGGGCTAATTAGCATTAGGACACTAAAGAATACAACAAACTACAGTGAGTACACTACAACAGTTAGTAAACCACAACTACAGCACTGAACCCCATGCTGAGTCTAACAGCAGTGATGTCACCAGTGTGTTCCTGGTTGTGCTTTGACATCACTCTTATATAATAAAAAAAATACAAACCAATAGAGCTTGACCACAGCATTTCAATGCATGATCAATGAATGATGTTGCCCTTCAACAATATCTATGATCAGACAGCTTCCGAAAACGCAAATTTTGAGTCACGTAATAGCTGCATCTTGCAAACTGGCGGCCATATTGGAATTCAATTCCAACACTATTGAGTTCTTACAATCAGAATACATTCATGTTGATGTTTGGATCATTAACACAATTTTACTTCGAAAACCTTTTTGTTGTTTTGTTTTTTTGCATTTGACGAGGCGGCCATCTTGAAAACTGGCAGCCATCTTGGATTTTCAGCTGGATAACGTGCTTTTCATAGAAAGTACATCCTGGACATCATGTGTGCCAAATGTGGTGCTTGTACCACCAAGTGAAAGATTCTTATGGAATATTGACTTAATCTGCCCCAGCTTTTTATCATCATTGTATCATCATAATATTCAATAATTTTGATTTGCTAAATGCAGAATTGGATTTATCATACTCAGAAACATACATTTCGATGTATAGGCCATCACAATAGGATTATTCAATCAAACTATAGTTCAAACACTGTTTAAAACCATTTTGAAAGGCGGCCATCTTGAAAAATGGTGGCCATTTAGTTTTTTCAAGTGGACAACGTACTTTTCTGAGAGAGTAGGTTCTGAAGCACTTGTGTGCCAAATTTGGTGCTTGTACCATCAAGTGAACGATCGTTTCAGTAATCTGCTCCACTATAGCGCTTCATTTCTGCTCCTCATCCATCTCTCGCAAAATATGGACGCTTTTTGGATCATATATCGTATAAATTAAAACGATAGCAATGTAAGCTAGCAATGTAAAGACATTTTTTTTAGCGGATTGTTTCCGGGTCGTCTGTTTCAGAGTAAAAGTGGCCATGTCTTTCCGGCACCCCAGAGCTCCTATTTTGAAGGAATCCCGGCACCGATTGTGTTAAAACTAAACATGTTGACAATTTCCTCAACGAATATATATAGACTAAAATGTTAGGCAGGGACTAGTGGAGAAGAGATCCAGTAGAACCTTTTGGTTGCACTCGGGTGTTGGGCTCTGAAAACAGCTGATACATTGGGTTGTACATTGGCTATTTTCAGCATGCAAAATCAAGTGCCAAATCAGGCATTATGATGCCTTCCAGACCTCTCAATATACATCCTGTTTCCTTTTTGGAGACAGGATCAGTACCAGACTGAGTAGCTAGAAGTGAGAAAAATAAATAAGTCTCCAATAAGTTTGGACTAGAGTAGAGTGGGAAATGGTGAAACAAAGGGGTGCGCACGCTTTTCCGACACACCAAAGATCCGAAGCGCGGGGACATGCGATGCGAAAATGCGATGGTCCGACATCGGACTCCCGTGCTAGCGGTTATGGTTAGGTTAGGGATTGAGGTTTCGGATCAATAGTATGTCGGAACTAAAGCCTGTACCCGAAACAAAAGCATCGGTAGGTAAGGCCAGCTCAACTTTGATTGGTCACGCAGTGACGTGTGGGCCGCCATCCGGTCGTGGTCAACAGTTTCCATCAGGAATCCCTCTCAGCATGTTTGTCACCGGCAGTCTGAACGACTCCCTCCATCACCTCCGCTGACAGTAAGGCTAGCCTCGGTCCACAGCCATACTCATCTGCCAAGAGAAAAGCCTGGTCACAACCTGAGGCAGAGAGTGTATGGCCGGAACATCCATCCATCCATCTTCAACCGCGTATCCGTAGTCGGGTCGCGGGGGCAACAGCTCCACCAGAGTGTTCCAGACGTCCCTCTCAAGAGCAACATTAGTGACTTCCTCCTGGGGGATCCCGAGACGTTCCCAGGCCAGTGAGTCGATGTGTTCCCTCCAACTGCGCCTTGGTCTGCCCCGGGGTATCCTCCCAGTAGGATGTGCCTCAAGGACCTCCCTAGGGAGACGCCCGAGAGGCGTCCTACCAGGGTCACCCTATAGAGATAGGGTGACCCTATCTCTAAGGGAGATGCCAGCCACCCGTTGAAGAAAATGCATTTTGGACGCTTGTATTCACGACCTTATTATCTCGGTCATGACCCATACTTCATGACCATAGGTGAGAGCAGGAACAAAGATTGCTGTAATTAATAAGATGTATTTCCCCCAGATACGATATTTTTCGACCAATCACAACACTTGTTTCATTCACGGAGAACTGTTTGTAAACAGATCTGTAAAGCGTTGACGTCATTTCTTTGCGTGATACTGCCAAATTTCTGCCAAAATCCCACTAGTTCCGCCGATACACTCAACACAGCGTATAGGCCTTGCCCAGCATGCAATACGAGGGTGGGGGGAGGAGGGGGGGAATCGGGGTCCCATTTCTGAGATTAGGAATGGCAGTTAGTCCATTAAGCTCCACGGGCGTTTCAAAGCCCCCCGCCGATCCCGCCGCAGATTAACCAGTCCCGGGTTCCGACAGCATCCGGCTAGAGCGCGGCTATGGGATCGAGATTGACACATTCAAACAGCTTCTTGGCACACAGTTGGAAGAGAGAGAGAGAGAAAAAGGCTGCCCTGGGAAGGAACAGTACAGTAGGGCCCAACATGAAGACAGCCAACATTGAAGCATCTCTCCTTGTGTGCACGTACGGAGGAGGGGAGAGGAGAGGAGAGGAGAGGAGAGGAGAGGACGCTGTGAGGCCTGTACAGAGGAGGAGAGGAGAGGAGAGGAGACGTCCCTGTGAGGCCTGTACAGAGGAGGAGAGGAGAGGAGAGGAGACGTCCCTGTGAGGCCTGTACAGAGGAGGAGAGGAGAGGAGAGGAGAGGAGAGGAGAGGAGAGGAGAGGAGAGGAGAGGAGAGGAGAGGAGAGGAGAGGAGAGGAGAGGGGAGGGGAGGGGAGGGGAGAGGGGTCGCTGTGAGGCCTGTACAGAGGAGGAGAGGAGAGGAGACGTCGCTGTGAGGCCTGTACAGAGGAGGAGAGGAGAGGAGAGGGGAGGCAGCTGTGAGGCCTGTACAGAGGAGGAGAGGAGAGGAGAGGAGAGGGGAGGCAGCTGTGAGGCCTGTACAGAGGAGGGGAGGAGAGGAGAGGGGAGGCAGCTGTGAGGCCTGGTCCTGATCAAAGTCAGGTCTTTGAGGAGAGGACACGTGGTCCAG